>NC_142165.1:6673470-6837883 GCF_029865625.1 Vigna umbellata | reverse complement strand
CTCTAAATTCGAAAAACAATAACCGAAATAATCCAATAGTTCTCGCCACGAATTGAAAAATTCATTCCGGAAATGCCTAATCGGGATTCGTCAATTTGGTTATGTCTAATCGGAACATAGTGGCATGTGTAACACCTCTCTTCTCTTTTCTTCTCTAGTGTGCGAGACCTTTCAACTATAGGATTAATGAGTTTGTTAGTTTGTTAAAACTGTTAGAATTGTTACTTAGAAGCAATAATCACTTTATTAAGGACAATGTCGCAACCAGAATCGCGACAGAGAAGACTAGCAAATTCTTATAAAAATAATTAATGATGTTTGAAAATCAGAGTTTGGAATCGTCACCATAGTTTATTCTGAAAAACTACGGAAAAACATAAAAATAAGACATGGTCTATGAAACAAGAGATTATGGATCCAGGAGTCGGTTACGCATAGGGAAGGTATTAGTATCCTACATCGCATGCCCAAGAGCAATACCTTTAATTGTACAGAGATGATGTCGTTTTCAAAATGATTATTTCCACCGAAAATAACAATACAAGACAATACAAATGAAAGAAAAATATTTTTTATTTTTAGGAAGCCCGACAAAGATTGACCTTGCTCCTAAACGTAGTTCTTTTAAAAATAAGTTTGGAAAGAAGTTTGAGAAATTGATTTGGAAAATTGAGGATAACGTAGTTCTAGCTCAGATTAAATGCATGAGAATTTGATATTTTTAGCTTTTTTGGATATTTTATATTTTTTGGTATTTTGATATAATATTTAGATTATGCGTAATGAGTGATAACTTTTTGGCAAGTATACCAAATCGTTACAAGTAATACAGTGATAAGTAAAAATGTATCGTTCTCCCAAGGAAATTTGAGTTACGTTAACCAATTAAAATTATTTATCAAGATCAATTACTGATGATATTTGTGATTTCAATTTGGATTTAAGCATGAAATTAACAATGTAAAAAAAATAAGATTTGAAAAATGCGATAAAAGATCACTGGAATTGGTCTTTGACTAACATTACAGTAAGATCCTGAACAACATATATTCTCTGTTCAAGCATTCACATGAGAGTATCTTGGTTCAATTCCTTAAAACAAGTTCTAAAATTATCTATTGAATTATTAATTCCTTAATTAATTCATCAGATAATTTTGCATTAAGTTCAGATGTGAGAATGACCAAAAATCACAGAAGTTATTCCTAGCGTAATTTACTTTTAGTTTCTTTTCTTACGTTTCTGGTTCTAAAAATACTTTCCAGTACAAAAGAACTTTTAAAGAGATTAATACTTCCGTATAATCAAAAGCAAGTCAAGAAAAGAACATGAACAAAAACATATATTGCACAGGAAATTAACATTAATGTTTCGTCATACAACCAATTCCAATGAACAGAAAATTTAGCCTATCCTAGACATCTCAAACGTACTCTTTACAGCAATTCCTTGCATAAAGTGAAGTCTTGATGTCTTGACAGGTCTCCTGGTCGTCTCCTGAATTCTCCAGTATTTCTCCGGCTATTTTCGTGTGTCAGAAGATGCTTTATGCCTTTCTGTCACGTCTTTTAAAACCACATAACTTCATTAATTTGCTCAGCGCACCGGTGTGTGTGCTATGCGAATTTCGTGTAACTGCTGTCTCTCAACTGATGTAATTCGCACAGCGCACAGGTATTGGTGCGCTATGCGAATTTGCTTTTTCTGGCAGTGCGAATTGAGTCTTGGGCTATGTGAGAATTGGCTGACAGACTCCCAATTATACATCTTTCCTGTACAATAATTTACAAAACAATCTACTTCCTATTACAATATTTCACTGAGTAATAATATGAAAAATGAGAAGATTGAGATCATTTATAAGTGTAAAAACAACTCTTTTTCACACTTATCAATGAGTACTAGGCTGATGCGTAAGATCGCACGAGTACTCACATGACTTTTTGTTTATTTTTATTGTTTTGCGTAATGAGCACTAGGCTGATGCGTACGATCGCACGAGTACTCATACGTTTTTTTTTATTTTATTATTTTGCGTAGTGAGCACTAGGCTGATGCGCACGATCGCAGGAGTATTCATATGGTTTTTTTGTTTATTTTTATATTTTGGATAATGAGTACTAGGCTAATGCGTACGATAGCACGAGTACTCATACCGCTATTTATATCATTATTTTTTTTAATTTTATATATTTGTTTTTATTTGTTATTTTATTATTATTTTTTAAGAGAGATTAGTTGAAGGATTTATGACACACAAATGTAAGAAAAACGTAACATAAAATAAATATTGTAGAAAGCAAGATAAATTTATAAACTAAAAAAATGATCAAAATGTGTAGATAAATAGAATAAAAAGAATATGTGTACCTTGTTGAAGATTTGCATGATGGAGGAAAACCTTACTTGCAATAAGTTGTGAGAAGAGGTAGATGGAAGGTGAAGAAGATGACCTTGGAGTAGAAATGGGGTGTAAGAGAAGAACGAATCAGAGTTTTGGTATGGAATGAAGAAGTTTGGTGCAAGAGAGAATAGATGGATATTGAGTAATGGTGTGTGTAATGGAGTGAAGAGAATGTGAGTATTGATAGAGTTAAGGATGGAGAAATATTAAATAAAATATAATCTTTTTAAAAATGAGTGGGAAAATGAGAAAAGGTTAAGGTGGAAATAAGCAAAAGAAATAATATAAAATGTTGGTGGAGAAATTAGGTGAAATAAAATATAGTAAATAGTAAAAGTTAATGTGAAAATTAAGTGAAAGAAATAATATGAAAAGTTTGTGGAGAAAGTAGGTGAAATAAAATATAGTAAATAGTAAAAGTTAATATGAAAATTAAGTGAAAGAAATAATATAAAAAGTTGGTGGAGAAAGTAGGTGAAATAAAATATAGTGAATAGTAAAAGTTAATATGGAGAATACGTGAAAGAAATAATATAAAAAGTGGATGGAGAAAGTAAGTGAAATAAAATATAGTAAATAGTAAAAGTTAATGTGAAAAATAAGTGAAAAAAATAATATAAAAAGTGGGTGGAAAAATTATGTGAAATAAAATATAAGAAAAAAAGTAAGTGGAAAAATTAGAAAAATTATGAAAAAAATAAAAATTAAATAAAATATATATATAA
Organism: Vigna umbellata; assembly: GCF_029865625.1. NCBI lineage: Eukaryota > Viridiplantae > Streptophyta > Magnoliopsida > Fabales > Fabaceae > Vigna > Vigna umbellata. The sequence goes on along the minus strand of NC_142165.1, from coordinate 6,834,754 downwards.
AAAACGTAATAGTAAATTTAATAGGTAGGTGATGTGGAAGGATGTGGAGGGTGATGTGGAGAGTGAGGTGTGATAAGAAAATAGGTGGTGAAGAAGTAAAAAAGTGTTGAATTATTTTGGGTCATTGGACTAAGGGTTAAAAAATTAATTTGGGGGTGCAAAGAGTAAAATAAATAGTATTTTTCATTTTTTTTCATTTTTTAGTTTTTTATTTTTCTGATGAATTTAATTTATCCGGACAAAATTGGGTGTTGATAAACAGTATGCAAGAATCATTCAGTTTTCAAAAGATTTTATTATTTTTAACGTACTATATATTTTATATTTCTCTTTTAATCTAATATATGTTTAAAGTCTAACTAGGACATAAATTGCACTCTAACCTTATCTACTATTATTTGTCAGAGATACAGGACAACTTTACCTTGAAGATGATTGGACATAGTAATGTCTACAAAGACCTCTATTACTTACAATCATTTTCTATTTTCGATCAAAATTTTGTTCCTAAATTTGTTCTTTTTTATAAATGTGTTGGTAATGACTTATGGCATTATATATTAGGCCATCTTGGACACAAAATCATATAACATATATGTAAAATTTTTCTTATGTTCAAATCCATCTAATATTGTTTGCTGATATCTTCCATTATGTCAAACAGCATAAACTACCCTTTCCCCAAAGCACCTTTGTATCTATTAATTATTTTGACTTGATGCATTGTGGTAAATTGGCCTTGTTCCTATACCCTCTATTCATGGTCATAGATATTTTTTTTACTATATTTGATAATTACAGCAGACACACTTAGGCCTTTTTGATGCATAATAAAGGTAAAAATAGAGATTTACACCAAATTTTTGTTGTAAAAATTAAAAATCAGTTTAGCAAAACCATTAAGATCATTAAATAAGATATTGGGCCTAAATTTGACTATGTTGCATTATATAACTCTTACGGTATTGATCACCAAAATAGTTGTGTTGAAACTCCTCAATAGAATTCTACTGCGGAGCGCAAATGATAACGATAATTTTTACCATTATTTGTGGTGCATTTTTATACCAAATCAACTCTCTTTGAGCATGAATCTTGCTTAATCCTCTCTTTTGTCTTACTTTTGTGAATAGGTTTAGTCTAGGTTATACTTAATGGTTTTCATCCCTAATTCCCTCATTTTGTAGGCAGATTGTGTGCATTGGAAGAATATCAAAACCATCAAGGAGTTGGAACCCAGGAGAAACAGCAAAAGCACCAAACTAGAATGTTGATGAAGGCTCGCAAGCTCACCTGGACGCCCCTTCCAGGGGCGTTGAGTGCCATTGTCTCGCAGTCTTGCCTGGGCGCTCCCTCTAGGGACGCTGAGCGTCATTGCCTCGCAAGCTCGCCTAGGCACCCTCTTGTCTAGGCGTGAGTGCGACACTTGTTGATGTGACACCCTAGACCTATTTAAGGCTACCATGCAACGAGGGTGCCATCTTTTGGCTGCTGAAGCACGAACCTTAGAGTTTTGGACCTCTTGGAGCAAGTCTGGGTGTGTGGGAGCTCTTCCTTCTTCTTCCTTGGGTCTCCATTCCTTTCCATTTCTTCCATTGTAAGCTCAAGTTGTCATTGACAAAGGATAGCTAACTTCATTTCTTGTTAGGGAAATATGTAACCTATGAACTTCATGTATATGAACATGTTTTGAATATATTAAGCTTCTTTCATTGAATGCTAGTGGTTTTCTCCTACTCTTATGTTTGTTATGTTTTGGCCATTCATAACTTGATGTTTGGGTTTGTTTGTTATTGGAAGATAGCTCATGAACCATGACTTGGAGTAAGCTACCTAAAGGAAATAGTATCTAGAAATGGAGCTAGCACCTTTAGTTGCCATGAACTTCTTTTCTTAATGCAGAGTTGATTATTAGGATTTTCAAGAGATTAGAGTCTAATAACCAAGTCTAGGCTTTTTACACCACAGAATTGGGTTCTAAGTAATCTAGTAAGTTGACATTAGCATTTTAATGAAGAAGATGAGTTTTAATATGCATGAAAGTGAAGTAGGTGAAGTCTAACCCCAACATTACCATTTCATTCTTTCAAATCTCATTCATTTCCAAGTGTTTTTTGCTACAAAAGATCATTTTACTATTCACACAATTTGTTTACTTTAAGTGCATTTAAACCTTACTTAATGGAATCATTCTTTATTCTTAATTAGTTAAACAATTATACGATCATTTAGTGTTACACGAGTCTTTTGGGAAATGATATCTGGTCTTATCGATTTATTACTTGATACAATTCGGTACGCTTGCCGAGGTCTTAACAACAAACATTAAAATATATTGGATAAAACCCACAATCTTCTTTTCCAATCAAATATTCCTAATACTTACTGGTCTTATGTTGTCTCTCATTTCATTTATTTGATAAATAGGTTGTCTACCCCTGTTCTTAATGATAACACTCCCTATGACCTAATGTATGACACTTCTCTTACTTATCTAACCTCGAAAGCCTTTTGTTGCTTATACTTTGCTTCCACTCTAAAAAACATCAAAAATAAACTTGACTCCAGGGCTAGAAAGGGTGTTTTCCTAGGCTATAAGAATGGTGTGAAAGGATACATAGTGTTTAACATTAATACTAGGGAAATATTTTTAAGTAAGAATGTCATCTTTTATGAAAATGTTTTCCCTTATAAAAACTAATCAGGCAACCAACAATAATAAAGAAATGAAAATGATTTTTTAATAACTTTTTATGTGATTATGACTGTGATGAAATATAAAACCTTGTTGAGAATGACAATACTCGACAAACACCTACTGAAAGTGAAGATGCCAACACCAACAATAACACCAATCCTACTGAGGACAAAGAAGGTCACAGTTAAGAAGATTCACCAAAGTCAGAAGAACCTCTAGATACCTAAATGACTATATACATCAGGTTAATCAATCCTTATCTAAATCCTTATTTTGTCTCAATTTAGTCCTTTCTTTTTAAATTAAACAATTTTGTTCCTCCCCAAATTCAAACAAAATTTGATTTATATTTAAATCTTTACAAATATTTTTCTTAAAATTGATATTTTTATTAAATATTTTTAACAAGATTAAGTTTATTTATATTTATGTTTAGTTAATTATATAAATGTTAATTATGTTTTTTTAAAAGAATGATAAGTCAAAATTTATCCCCACCCGCCACCGTTTAACTAGTACAATATGACTGTGAAAAAGGATGTGAATTAGTTTCCAATAATTTAAGAAAATTTAGAGATAATGAAAATAGAAAGTGTTTATAAAGACTACGAAACATGGAAATGAATAATGAAATATATAGGAGTAATTAGTATTTTGGTTCTATATCCAAAGCAAATATTCAATCAATTTTTAATAATTTTTTTATTCAATTTAGTCTTAATTTTGTTTAAATTTGTGTAATGTTGACTTTTTTTATTAAATTGGTATTAACATCGTTTTATGGATACCATATAATAGTATCTTGAATTTTTATTTTTGTATTTTTTGTTTTCTTTTTTTTTAATTTTTTTCATTTTTCTTTCACTCGTCGGCTACCATGGCCAGTCATAGGCGTCGTTGTTGCCCCTCCCTCCTATCTCGCCAGAAGTGCTATCAATCAATCACCACCAGAGACCTTGTCGACGTTAATGCATCATTTTTCCTCTTCATTCTTCTTTCAATGTGCATACCGAATAAATCATGAAAAAGTAATTCGCCTAAATCTGCATGGATCCAGATAGAGAAATCAAGTATTTGTAGGTCTCAAATGTTATCATGTAATCCTATTTCAATTTGCTGATCACCTTTGATTCATCAACCTTGAAAAGTTCTTTTCTAAGGTTGATAAGTGTGAAAAAGAGTTATTTTTACACTTATAAATGAGCTCAATCTTGTAATTATTCATGTTGTTCCTCATTGAAAAGTTGTAATAGGTAGTAGATTGTTATGTAAAATATTATACACGAAAGGGTGTGTTATTGGGACTCTGTCAGCCAATTTTCGCAAAGCGAAAGCCAAAATTCGCATTGTCAAATGAAGGAAATTCGCATAGCGCACCAGTACATGTGCGCTGAGCGAATTAATGAAGTTAAATGGCTTTAAAAGACGTGACAGAAAGACAGAAACTATCTTCTGACACACGAACAAAGCGAGAAAAATACTGGAGAACTCATGAGACAATCAGGAGACCTTTCCAGACATCAAGACTTCACTTTCTGCAAGAAATTGTTGTAAAGAGTACGTTTGAGATGTCTAGGATAGGCTAAATTTTCTGTTCATTAGAACTGGTTGTATGACAACATATTAATGTAAATTTCCTGTGCAATATATTTTTCTATTCTTGTTCTTTTCTTGACTTGCTTTTGATTATATGGAAGTATAATTCTTTTTAAAAGTTCTTTTGTACTGGGAAGTATTTTTAGAACCAGAAACGTAAGAAAAGAAACTAAAAGTAACTACACTAGGAATATCTTCTGTGGTTTTGGTCATTCTCAACATCTGAATTTAATGCAAAATTATCTGCTGAATTAATTAAGGAATTAATAATTTAATAAATAATTTTAGAACTTGTTTTAAGGAACCATGAGCCCTCCACCACCACCAGCCATCATGGCATAGCGACCACCGTCACCCAGCAACACGCAAAGCGACTACCTGCGCACCACCACCCACCAAGAGTCGCCTACCAACCACTAGTCGCGCCACTCTCGCGTCACCGTGAAGCCACTATCGTGTCACCACTGTTACCCAAATTGCCATCAGGATCGCGCCACCACCACTGCCACTAGGGTCGCACTCGCTGCATCGGCACTGCCACCAGCCACCAACATCCACTATCGCGCCACCACCTATGGTGTTTTCGATTGGGGGTTGGCGGAGGTTGGGGTGAGGGCTTTTGGTGGAAAACAAAAATGGGGAGAGTTAGAAACCAAGTTTTGATTTCATAAACTCGAAGGTTGGGGGAGGTTAGGGGAGGGTTTTTGGTGGAAAATGGAAATGGGGAGAGAGGGAAACCAAGTTCTGATTTCATGACTGAGGATCGTTACCGACGATATTACCGGTGAATACATTCGTTGATAAGTAACGAAGTTCATTATCGACGACCATAGACCCGTCGGTAAATATCATTCTACACTCCGTTGGTATATTATCGATAAATATGTCTTAACAACGAATCATTAGTAGTCGATAATAATCAGTCAATAATATAGTATTTTCTTGTAGTGAACATTGAACTTAATTAGGACTTATTTTTTGAATTATTCCAACTAAACTAATAAAACATAATTAAGATAGAAATAACAAAGTTACATAATTATAATTATATAAGTTAAAAATAATTTATTAAACTAACATTTTTTTAACAAAGCGGTTTAATGTTTCGGTAGGTCCCTATTTTCGTCCAAAATATCAAATAGATCCCCTCCTTTTTCGACGTCTCAATTGGGTCCTTATTTTATAAAAATTGCATCAATTAGACCTCTACCGTTAAATTGAAGCTAACAGCGTTAATGTATCTTTGACGTGGCACAATATACTATGTTTTTAATTTACGTGCCTGAATGACGGAGATTTGAGTTGTTTTAAAATTAAAAAATTAAGGAAAACCATCGCCCCCTCCTCCCTCCGCCACTCCTCCTCCATCGGCCCCTCCCTTTTTTCACTATCGACCCCCTCCTTTTTTCACCATCGCCTCCGTCCTTTCCACACACCCCTCCTCCTCCCTTCCCAACCCCAACGTCGCCACCATCGCCGCCACTAACAACAACCCCAACACTGACACCACCAACAACACCTCCTCTGACTACTCTGTCTCCCCTTCCGTGAGCTCTTCAGAGAACACATCTGATCCCTCGAAGCATTAAAAAAAAGAATTAATTGTTTAGTATGTAAACGATAATAGTAAGGATACGTGGAGGTAGATGTTGCCTAAGGGAATGAGTACTTTCAAGATTCCTGACGCCTGCATGTCAAAATCTAAGGGCCGACGCGCCCACCACCACAACCATAGACTAATTCCTTATAATTTTTTCAAAGAAAACAGTAAAATCATGAATTTTAATTTTATTTTTCTTCGAGATGGGTGACCTAAATGCCAAACGGAGAAAATATAAGAACCCGTAAAAGTTTATCATTGATCCTACCTCAAAGCCCCTCTCTGCGACGCCCAATTTAGGTTTTCCAGTTTAGGTTTTTCCGATTGCGAAGCCATCCCGACAATTATCTCCGATTAATCCCGACAGTTATCTCCGATTACGGTGAGTCCGGTTTCATTTACCGCGCTGACAACGAAGATTCTACCACCTTGCCCTGACCCTTGGTCTTCATAAACCCTCAGAATGGTGGTCACCACGACCCCACTCTCAAGCAGAGACTCCAGCAACTCTCTGGTGGATCCCAATTCTTTTTTAATTTTTTATTTTTAAAACAACTCAAATCCACGTCATTCAGCCACATCAATTAAAAATATAGTCTATTGTGCCACGTCAAATATACATTAACGCCGTTAGATCCAATTTAATGGTAGGGGTCTAATTGATGCAATTTTTATAAAATAAGGATCCAATTGAGACGCCGAAAAAGAAAGAGAGATCTATTTGATATTCTGGACGAAAATAGAGACCTACTGAAACATTAAACCTAACAAAAGCATTATTTCCGTTACCTTTAATATGATAATGTATTAATGTTGAACTTTGAATTTGTTGAAAAAATCATTATTAGTCTTAAATGGTTGTTATTCAAATAATGTAGCAATTAATCTTTTGTATAATAAATATTTTGATTAGCAAATGGCCTTTTCTGAATTGAAAACATTAATAAATGTGTTTGTAAAGGAAGTACAGTAATTGGGGATAGGGCCACAAATGAGAGTGAAACGGCTAGAGGTAGTGTTTGGCTCTCATCGATTTTTGAACAAGTTGAGCACAAACGCTTCCGTTTCACGCCTATTCCGCGTTGTCTTTGTTTGTCCTTTTAACTCATTCTTCTTCAAACACTACAAATTCCTAGGTAATCTATTCTGCGTTACTTTTCTTATTCGTCTCATTCATGCAATTCCTCCTTCAACATCTTTTCATTTTCAAATATTAATCTAATTTCATTTCCATTTTATTCTGCAACAAAGGACATCATGAGTGCTTCTTCCTGCAGAAAACTTCACATGGTATGTGCCCACAAAACTTTTCCTCTATATTTTCTACTTCTTAAATTAAATTCAGTGCCATTTAGCATATACTTTAATTTCTTAGCTCTACTCTTATAAATTTAAATATTTCCCCTTTCACACAAAATAGTTGCGTAGGAAAAAATATGCTTATTTTACCAGCTTTATTTTCTATGCTTAGTTCAGTTTATAAAGAATTTATAGAGCACAGTTTGTGAACTAAGGGGAGAATGATATTATCAAATGCAATTGGATTATTATTTAGCCGGAGAAGAAACATGAAATGAAAGAATTATTAACATTTGATTTCTTCGGTTCAATTTCATACAAAAATCAAGAAGTAAAAAAAGTATGATAAGTTTTAGGTTTTTTAAGCTTTTACAACATTTTGTTTCAATGAAATTATCACACTCTTCAAGCATAGAAAGCAAGAAAAATTTCAATCAAGCTTCAATATTCTATTTTATTGATATTTTTTTATCAAAATTAGATTGGTCTGCTAAAAATTAAACTTCAACAAAAATTATTTTTTGTCAAAAACTATATTGATTAACCCTATATATATATATATATATATATATATATATATATATATATATATATATATATATATATATATAAGAGATAAAAGAATATTTTTTTCTTATAAAACATTTATTGCAATATATATTCAATTCAATATAACTAATATTTGAACATTATGGTGTATGTTTATTAAATATCTTACTTTTAATATAAATTTTATATTAAAATGTATTATTTAGTAAAAGTAATCATTAAATACACAAACACAAATATTGAAATAGTGATTACTTTTATTGTCATTTAAAAAATTAACTTACAAAACATACTTAAAAATCGAATTCTTCTTTCAAAGTATTAGTTATTGTATTTATTGACATTAATAATAATATTAAATTTTGGTTTTACTACATAGATGTAATATATCATGCGAACCTCTACAGATGAAATATATTTAATAAACCTAGAGTAGTTTTTTTCAAAATTTAATGTCTTAACATATATAAATATATAAAGAGAGCTTAATTTCTATAAACATTCCTGTGAATTGTTAGTCAATACATTAAACATTGTAATAAATATGACTTTTAATGTATTATAGTAAAGGACAAAGAAAATTAATTATCATAAAAAGTTATTTTAGTGATATTATAGAATTTCTTTGTAACGTCAATCCTAACGCTGTTTTATTTAAAGCAGTTAGTAAATGTATTATTTAGATAAATGAATTTCTAATATATAGACTTTTTCAATAAACATAAAATTTTGGAATTTGATTGATAATTTTAGATTGTTAATTTATTCATATTCATTTATTTATATGATCTTGCAAACAAGTCTTTAATAGATTCTTATTGAATAGTCGTTTGCGACTTTGTATTTATTTGAGGATGATAAGTTAAATTAAGATCAATTTAGTCATATTAGCTTTATATAGTATCTATCGCAACCTAAAAGGAAAGTTAGAAGAGAACTTAGTATCTTTGTTAAATATTATACTTACAAGTACTCCAGGTAATCTATCTTCATAATAAATAAATAAAATCAAGTTTTAATATATTATTAGGATGAAAGACTTGACATATTCTTATAACCCCATCAATAATTATTATCTTTAACTCATCATTAGTAGATAAACATACTCTTTTAAACCTTAGTATCTCATTTGATCCAACTAAAAAATTAGTTTGATTAGTATTAACAATTTTCTGTACCTTTTTCAGACAATGTCAAGAAAATCATTAGTTCATATTACAACTAATATGATCATATTTTATTTAATTCAACCCAAAACACTCTATTCGCATTTTCTATTTCATTCAAAGGTTGATCTTTATAGATCAATTGGGTTAAAGGAGTCATATATTTGTGACTTCCTTTATGAACCTTCTACTGAACAGTCAACTGCACAAAACTCTATCTTTAAAATTGTCTTAGAATGACTCTAACTAGAGAACAACCTTAACTTCATAAAAATTAATAAAGATTCCCTCAATTGAGAAAACATGTTCGAAGAAGTACATCACTAGCGTCTAGAATCCTTCCTTAGACAATTCGACATACAATTACTTTTCTCTCAAAATATACAATATGGTCCTCAAGTGTAAAATAAACATCACCACAAATGGATATTTATATATATATATATATATATATATATGGTTTGAAAATCCTATTCCTATAAGATATAGTTGAGCATTAATCATCCGATGAGGCATAATTACATACATGTCTTAAAAATTATCCTTTTTCCATCTTTAATCTTTACTCTAATATAATGATCCCCATATCTCAAATAAATCTTGGAGAGTACCACCACTCCATGTAGCTGATCCAAAATAATTGTCAATGTTTGACAACAAATATTTATTGTCAACTTATTCAAGTGCTTGTATAATCAACGCATAATCTTGATTATTCATTTTTCTTCTTTATCAACGACATTGGAACACCCCACAGAAAAACACTTTGTCTAATTAATATTTTCTACAACAAATCTACAACCCATTTATTCAATTTTGCCAACTCTACTAATGTCATCATGTATGATGTCATGGATATTGGTCCACATTCTACACTATATCAATAAAGAAATCTATCTCTATTGAAGGTAGTAACTCATGAATCTCATTTGGAAACACATCCATGAATTCCTACACAACTTTCATATTTCCACTAAATTATCATCATTTGCCACCATTATAAAGCACTTTGCATCATCTTGTACATCTTGGAAAATGTACCCTTCTTCTAAAGACTAGCATACATAATTTTTTTTCATAATATATAAGAATGAGATTGATAAATAATTAATACATCTCTAAGATCACATTCATGTCCTTTAGAGTCATAAACAATAAGATTTATCTTGAACTTGCATATCCCTCAACAAACACCTTTCATCTAAAACATACCTAAGATGCAATCACCATACTAGATTTTGGGATAGACACCAATATATCACATTTCAGCTCTTAATGGAAGTTTCAACTATTCAATACATAATTTGAACACAAAAGAATGTGTCACTCCAAAGGTATACAACATTTTCAAGGATGAACCTTCTTAGAATATATTTTATGCATCAAATTATCTCATTGTCAACTCTACTGATATTAGACTTTATTGGTTGTCTTTGCTCACTACTATGGAATTCTACTACACTCAACTAAATGAAGTAACATCAATCTTAATCCAACAATCTTTAGACAAATAACTTGGCTTATGACATATAGATGATGTCTTTGAATAAAAAAATTATTAAATAACGACCAAGATCAAAATAATTAGCCACTAAGTTAGATATGTTTTATAAATTAAAAATTATTGATATCTAGAATACCTTTAATTATGAATAAAAGATTATAATTGATTTAGTAATTGAAATCTAAATTCATCTCTAACACTAGCTACCAAGATTTTAATTACTTACAATTAGTGATTTTAAATTATCCTTTAATCTTAAATTAGAGACTAATTTATACATTAATTTCTTGATAGCTAAAACTTTAGTGATGAATGTTAGTTTTTTGTTGGCCAACAATTTTTTGTCACCATAATATTGATGTAAAGTATTCATTAATTTCATCTTATTAATACTTTTCGAAAATATGAATTGGTGTACGATTTTAGAACTTGAACTCATCAATATACATTATAACGTAATGATATGGATTTCAGACAGTAAAATCTCAACACTCATTATAGTATTTATAAGGGAAGGGAAATAATAGCATTGACAAAAAAAATCAAAGGATAAATAATGATGGAATGAACATTGATTTCCTTTTATAGTACAAATTTATTTGACATTATTTACTTTGTAGGATGAACAAGTGACTGAACGAAAAATCCACAGACCAAGGTGGCTTGAGTCTTTTCTGAGAAAAATTTTCTTTAACTCGTGCTCAACTCATCCATTCCGTAAGAATGAGTTGAACAAGTATTGTATAAACTGCAATTTGTCAGTTTGCCAATACTGTCTAGCTTCGGGTCCTCATCGCCATCACAAAATACTGAAAATCTATAGACATGTTTATAAGGATGTTGTCTCTCTTGCAACCATGGAAAAGTATATTGATATCTCACAAATTCAGGTATGATATGATTTGATATGTTTTTATTTGTGTTAAATATTTTATATGTAACATTCAACATGAATGTTTTTCATGTTCTTCAAGAAATTATTTGGATAAATTGCCTATAAAAATTTATATTGTGGATTTATAAAATGGGAGTTTCCTAGGTGTTCTTTCAAAAAAAATGTTGGGAAATGTCATATGTAATAATTTTAAATGATGTCATACTAGTTTAGTTGGCTGTCAACTTTATAAAAAAATAAAATAAAAATTATAATTGATGTCTTCATATACAGTATAATTGTCATCTAAAATTGTCATAGCATTTGAAATTATTACATATAATATATTTTAATTGGATTAAGGTGAAATAGCAGCAAAACGTCTTTATTTAAAGCACACTCATGTAAAATTTATATCCTTAAAAGAATATAACCTATGTGTGATTTGGTTCCTTTCTGGTTGTTGCAGCCTTACAAATGCAACAAGCGACTGGTTATTTCACTGAATCCTCTACCACATTCTGGTTCAACGGCAAACAATGAGGCATCATGCAATACTTGCAAAAGAAAATTGACTGAACCTGAATTATATCGCTATTGCTCCATTTCTTGCAAGGTGATGATGATAATTTGGCAATCACAACCATGTTTTGTTCTTCATTGTGACATATTAAACTAAATTTATAATTTTAATCTCTTGCTGGTTTACATCTAAACTTGCAGGTTAGAGCTGTTTTAAGTAACCCTGATGATTCAACTCCTCCTTTCATTTCCATCCAGACTCCTCGTCTTCCCCCTCAGCAGGAAAAGCAAGAGGAAACTAATTCTGAACCTCAAAAGCCACAAAAGAGGAAAAGAAAGGGATCACCCCATAGAGCTCCCTTCTTCTGAAAGTCTCGTGTATGTCACATGCCCTTAATCTGGATATGGAAGATTGGAATAAATTGCATCTTGGAGTTTATTAACCCTGACATTTGAACTAAATATTATTACTCACATACTGTGTTTCAATTCTTAAATATTATGGATATTGGTATTTTCTGGATTGAACTTTGATATTATCATGTCATGTAGTAATATATATATATATATATATATATATATATATATATCGTGTTTTATTGTTGTAGATTTTGTTGTTGAAACAGAAAGAAATCTTTTAGCATTTCAGACACTATTAACACCATGCTTATGACAATATAGTAGGTCAATCTGATAGGATGGTTTAACTACTTTCTTTCATTTTAAAGAAATATAATCTAAATTGTCTAAATGATGAAGATTTCAAATTTCACAATTTGGGAAAATTATTCATCTGGAGAATATAAGAATCATTTTCGTCCCAGAAATATAAGAGGACGATTAGATATATTTTTGTTGTGCAGTGATAAATGTGTAACCGCAAAAAAGAAGACTCTATGAGAGATGGCTGATTCGTTTTCTCTAAAACTACGTTTTCAACTAGATTAAATTAAGAAGGTATTACAAAATAAAGAGCATTAGAATAGATGATTTTGTAGGTTAAGCTCAAACTTCTAAGAAAAAACTCAAAGGAAAGTATAACACTTCTTGATGATTAAACTTTAAAAAAGTAGCTGTAGACTGTCCTTTTAAGATATATCATATCGTCTACGTTTTGCTGAATATACAATATAATTTAATTTATTAACGGGTTTTTGGTATGAATTAAAACAATATTTTCAATTGCCAATATATATTAGATCTATTTACTAGATATAAATAGTCTATACGGGATAGACATTTTTTCCTTCTAAACGAGTTTTTCCTACGATTGTGAACTTTTTTTTGTAAGATTTCTTCATAAATATTAAATCCTCTTGATACACCTTGTGTTAACATAAGTTATCATTATGATTATTACGCATCTCAAGATGAAAACACGAGATTTTTTTTCTTATTTAAATGCTTAATGAATGGCCACATGTTATTCAATCTACAATAAGTTCAATACCATGCCAAATTTCACTACCAAAAGGTTTAATTTAACCTCTAAACTAGAGGAGAATCACCATGACCATTACATTAAGATATTAATGCGCTCAACTTTACCTTTTTATTGCGGTAGTTTATGATGTCAATGAATCAATTATTTTTTTTTATGTTACTGGTGCTACTTTTCAATCATTAATTAAATTATAACATTTACAAAGTTGATGAAGAAGTTTATACAATAACATCTAAAAGCACTTTAAATTGTTAACCCAAACCAAAGGAAAACACTATTTATGTGGAGTTTTGTAGGTAAAGCGCAAATTGAGACATGAACAAATCTAATTAAGACAAGTACTATTCCTTCCACTTACTATATCTTTCTTCACTGAATGAAAGTATCAGATCACCAAGGGGGAAAACAAAACGTTATTTCAAAAGGGACATTAAAACACCACGTTAACAGAAAGAAGTGTGAAAAAACTATAAGACGAAGATATATGAACAAATGAAACGAGAACAGAGACAGGTATTTCCTAACTTTGAGCAGCCAATGATACAGTAGTTTTTCCTCATTGTTGATTCCTTTCAACTTTCACATTGTTTTTTCTTCACTTGAAAGTATAAAATCACCAAGGAATAAAAAAACAAAGGGAGCTATTCTTTGGTATCACCCACATAAAACCAACGTCTCACATGGGAGACGTTAACATACCTCATTAACGAAAGGAGGTGTGAAAAAAATAAGACCAAAATATATGAACAAATGAATTGAGAATAGAAAAAAAAAAAGGTATACTCTAATTCTAAGCAACTATGTTACAACAGTGTTTAATCACGCATATACTCGTATTCTAGTATAAGAGAAGGGTCTGCTGGAATGAGAAAAGAATCAGGAGAATCTGAACAAAAGGATGATTCGGTCCTGGAGGGTACGAGTGAATCACAGCAACCAGTGCAGACAAAAAGTGGTGGCACTGTCTCAGAATCGTCTATGCCACAGCAGCGAGTATGCTGCCACACTTCACAAATGTCACAAGCCACCATTCTCTCCCCATCATCATCTTGAGCTCCACACTCGCATCTCACCTTCCAGTTGTCAGATCCACCCTGATACTTCAAATTGGTGCACAAATCAATGGCAATTCCCCTCACACAAAGTTCTACACCGGACTGGATTAGTCCAAACAGCACTTCCTCATCACTTACTCCCATAAGTTGTTTAATGTCTGTCACTATAAGCCTTTCTGCAATGCAGTAAGTGTCCCTAAGAGCAGCCTCAGAAGCCCTCTTCAAGTCTCCAACCGTTGCATGCAGTGGAACCACCACAACCTCACCACATGGTAGACCTTTCAACTCATACTTCTTGTCCACAAAATTTGGTTGCAGTCGGCAAATGAATGTCAATGACTGCTCCTCTATTTCATCCCTCTCTGCCCACTCTTTTACGAAATATCTGCTGTCTAGAATTGTCTGAATGGCCAAGTCCACTATTTCTGAATCGGGGTAGCCCAATAGCACATTCTTGTACAAAAACAGTACGTCGCAGTAAACATCGTTACCAGGCACCCAAGATGACTCTACAACTTGTTGATCTACATAAGCCATCACCTCAGTCTCCAATTCAGGGGCTTTGTACCCGTTGCCAAGATCGTGAATTGTGTACTCTAGAATTCTAGTTGACGGATTCACCATCCGACGAACAACATAGTTTCCAACAATGACATTGTTGAGTGATTTAAGTACATAATCAAGTAAACCTGTGTCACCAATGTGAAGCCTAGCTGCATCTCTCACATCTTGCCTTGCCATCCCACCTGTGCCTGGTTTAACAGCCTTGTTTTCTTTCAGTGCGTCCACAATCACTTGAGCGGCAAACTCTAGCCTTCTTGTGGGCCACCTACTATCCATGTTAGTCACTGCATTGCTGAACTTCTTATACCTAACAGATTTCTCCTTCATGGAATTTGATCTGGTTGAAAGAGTGTGTTTGGTTGAATTTCTTGACATTAATGCTGAACAGGTAGAATCAGCAGCTGCGGCGGCGGCAGAATAGGAGACTGTTGTCTTAGGCGCTGGAGCACGGGAAGACTTTACGGTAAGCATAAACCTTAGAAGATCCCTGAGTGAGATAATATGAGTCTCACTCATATCTCTATAGCACCGAATCATTTGTTTGATTTCTTTGTTGTACTTTGTCTTACTCAAATCTTTTGCAATCATGTCTAGCTCCAAGGAGCCAAGCGTTGTCATTGCTTCATTGTAGTCTGATTCTGTCACTCCAAAGCTTCCACGGCAAAATCTATAACCCCATCTGCCAAACCAGGAGTGTCCATAGGCGACTCCATGAAGTAAGCGAAGGTCCATAGACCTCTTACACGAAACATCTTCAACTGCAACTTTCCTGCCATACAAAGCAAGTATCATATAAACATCGACCCTTGAACGCTCAATAAATTAATTTAAAACAACGAGAATGAAGATGAACGTTGAGTTGGGGTTTTATTTACCTTACTCGGAGGTTGGTACATACCCTATCCCATAGATCCATAATCTCTCTGCCACTAAGAACCTTGGAACCTCCTTCAATGCCATTTACACAGAGCAAATGGCCATATCCATTGCAATGAATCACCCCATGCAACAGATGCCTCTGACTATCTATAGAATCTTCATCTAAGGGCCTATGCCACCCACTGTCCATCGGGATTATAAAATGATACCTTCTCTTTGATACAAAATGGCCACTCCAACCTATCAATTATTAACCAAACAGGGTATTTATATCAGCATCATCCAATTTTAGTTTCTAAAACCCACTCAGAAGTCATCAAACCTCCAACCAACAGTATTCATAATAAATGAATCATCACTTTTGGAAAACTAGTCGAAAAAATGCTTCTTTTTTCGTTTCTAATGACTAAAATATCATTTTTTTTTTCACTTTGTCTCTGTTTTCAGAAGTATGTATGATAAAAAATGAATGAAAAGTTTTTTTTTAGCTTTACAAACTTTTAAAATTGAAAAAGTATGATTTTTTTTAATTCAAAATGTAAGATAAAAGTTAAACTAACATTTTCTCAAACTAACTAAATCACTAATATATCCCTCTCAAGAGTCATAGGCTAAGTCTACCCTGCGATAGAAAATTCCAAAATTAGAAACAACCATCAATGTCAAAACCGGCACCCGAAAGAGCTAACTCCATCTCGACGAGAACAAATTACGAAACACGTAAAAAAGAAACCCTTTTCACGAGCAGAACGCAATCACCGCCATTTCAGAAAAGAGCTAAAAAACCCAAACTTGAGCCAACCCCATTTCAAGAAACAGAAACCAAAGGAAACCCAAGAAATCGAAATCGGAAACGAACCTACGCAGCGGCAGTGATCGCAGAAGGGGTGCGAAGAGTGGTAGACGTGCTCTTCGACGGTGTAAAGAGGAGCCATTACGTTGGACTTATCATGGATGAGAAGGGTACACCATAGGGGATTCCCGGAGACACTATAATCTTCAGGTTCTCCAGCTTCTTGAAGGAAAACCCGAACGTTATCGCGGAAAGTACCCAAAGGTACAATTGGGATACCAGGGTCACCGAATGAATGAAACCTGAAAAATTTTGGCCATCGTTTTCGCTTCTTGCAAGCTTCGATGAGAGCAAAAGACATTGCGAATTGACGAATATGAGAAAATGGCTTCGGCTTCGATTACGATCACTCTCGCATCGTGATTTGGTGCGAGGAACAGAGCCCAGTGCAAACCAGAGAAGAGAGCAGAAGAGAGCTTTAACTCAACAAACTAATTCCGTTATAAAGCATTGGCGCCTTTGAATAGCTTCACGTGGGTATATACGTCATTTCGCGTGGAAACTTTAAGTTTGGTGGAGGAGCTGTGCTAAGCGTTGATGATGTATCATCGACGGTCAGAACCCGGACAACGAGTAGAGAAAAAAAAAAAGTAAAGTTCATTGTCAAAATTTATCTAATAACATAAAGATTTCACCATGGAATTTTTTTTTTAATTTAAGTTAAATATGGTTTTTATTTTCAAATTTTAAAAAATAATGTTAATATCTCTAATTTAAAAAAAAAAATACAAACTTATTGTTTAAAGATTAAAAATGGTTTCGAGAAAACATGTTAGTCTTTGAAATTTAATATTTGATACTGAAAGCATATTTCTTTTTAAAATGGGACACTAAATTTAAAAGAAAATTGAGAAACTAAAGTATTTTTTTTTACATGTGGAAGTTGGTGGCAGAGGAACATGTTGTGTATGGACTCTAAGATTTGGGAATGAAAGATTTGTGTATCTTTAGTGGGACAATGAGGGTTGTCTGATAATTTTGCTTCTACGCGGCACGTCGAAAACGGATGGGGTGACCTACTTTTCTCGGCCAGCTCCATAATTGTGGGCTTCAAGGTATTTTAGTCACATATTTAATAAAAAAAATTGAAAAGAAAGAAAACTTTAGCAAAATTATTGGAAATATTTTTATCCCAAGTCTCAAATCCTCCAAAAATTAAAAATTTTACATATTTTTCGATGATTTTGGTTACCAATATCTTATTGGAAGCAAATTTCACTAACAAAAAAAAAAGTACTAATAAAGACTTAAATAAACGTTATAAAATGTACAAGGATGGATAGATTGACCTGATCTTTATGAAAATCTTTAGCCCGAGAAAAATTTATTGGAGAGACAATACTTAGATTTTTCAGCACTTTATTCACAATACATAATAAGTCAAAAGAATGGATATAAACTAATGTATCATGTCCTATGTTTATAGTAAGTGAGAACCTTACTTTACATGGTTGACTTTACAGTATGAAAATCATTTTATGAAAAAAAAAAGTATTTTTTGAATTATGTAATATATAAGTTTATTTTAATGTAAAAAAATAATTTGTAGATTGTGTAACTTAAAACTCAGAAATGACATTTGTAGTGTGAAATATATAATAGAAAACTAAAATTTAGATTGTATAATATGAAATTTTCTTTTTTTATGCAAAAGTAAAAATTGACTAAAAGCTGCTGAATTATACAATTTTAATTTTTTTATTTTAAAAAGTTACAAATTGTATAATCTAAAAGTCATTTTTTTTCATAAATCATAAGAATAAAGTAGATATTAGGAATGAAAAATGAACATCTTCCAATATATATTGTTTGAACTCGCGACGAAATTTATTTTTCATACGGAATATGATAGACATAAGTAAAATTTTATTATTTTCTTAAAATCAGGTAATCTTTCATTCCCATACTCATTTGCGTTGTCATAACCATTCTTATTTTAAATTACTAAAATACTTTTAACTTATTAAGTATTTAATATATATATATATATATATATATATATATATATATATATATATATATATTAACTTTAGTTTGATTGTCATTTTTCCTGCAATATTAACTTTTTTTTAACTATTGAGCACTAGATCAAGTTCATTTTGAATGCATAATTCTATATGTAATTCATTTGATAAAATATTTGAAAAGTTCAATCTAGTTTATATGATATGAATTTCAGACAGAGAAATAATCTCAGGGTCATATCGAGCTAATTCACAAGCACAAGATAGATCATATATTCGTCTCAAAACACATCTATAACTTCCACTATCAAATATTATATGCTTCACTTGATCGAACTCTTGAGCAATGAATCTCAACATATTTTAATACATGTTCACCCAATCTTTTATATATGCTTACTTTAAAAGTGTCACTCATAAGATTTATACATTTTTCAAAGGACGTCTTTATCTCATTATGTTGTAGGATTATGACGTTATGTATTGCATCCCAACACGAACAAAGGTCTCTCATATTGTTCCATAATACTTTCTTAAGGTTCCAATGAGTAGACTCAACCTTGACACAAATTACATGAACAATATCATAAAACATCAAATAAAGCAACTAAATAAAATAAAATTAAAAAATACTTGTTTGATATTGTGTTTCCTAAATGCATAACTCGGTTTGTCTAGACCTTTACAAAGTATTTCTTATACATAATGATCAAGACTTATTGACATATTCAAAGAATAAAGGTCATGAAATACAAACATGATGAAGGCGATTGACACAATCAGTAAACCTTAATTCATGTTCACAATCTTGACATTTAACCATGCTTCCATGATGACATTCCATGTCCCAACAAAATTGACTAACAATTTGCACTTGTCTTTCACATTTTTCTGAAAGTGGAAGCAACATAGGAGATGGTAACATTCAAGGAATGCAGTGCCAATGACATTCATCAAAGTTAGCTCTTTGTCGCTAACAATGACTTATGGTCTGTCCTCATATGTCAAAAATAATTCTCTTAGTTTTTCCAGAGTCTAAGTGAAATTATTTTGTCATTCACTTGATAAGAATATAAAGACCGCTGAGAAAATCAACCTTATTGATGTAACCCCAATTATCTTAAGCAATAATAATCAATATTTGTTTGTTTTGTATGTGTTATCCATCAACAAAACAACAATAAATGCATTCAACGAGTAACTGCATCAAGATGTGTCCAAGATGTCACTTATCACCTTAGATTCGTTCACACATCTATTCTAGTGGGTGTATTTATCATGTTTTAACATCATCATTAATTATTGTAATTCAGTTATCAAACCTCTCAATGATTGGTTGTAAGTATATCTTGCATCATATACTTGTTTGATTGTTGACACATTATAATAATTATTTTCTTTGAGAATAAGGAGAATGTTTGCAACATTCACTTAACTCTTAGTCATACCAATAAGAAATGATTGTTCAGTGGAAAAGGGTGACCAACTAAAGTCTGTGCCAAATCATGATTATGATATTCAGACATTACCTTTAATACTCACCCCTCTCCATTAGAAATTGGTTTGCCTATCAATTTAAAAGGACACTCGCATTTTCTTGTGCCAAATATAGTAGGATGAACATTAGATTGCATTTTTTTATACTTTTCACCCCTTTCACATCCTAACAATACAAACGTCTTTCTCCTAGGTTGACCATTAACTTTATCCGATCTTATAATGACGAAAACAAAGTCAAGGTCAAAAGCAATCGTTGGAATCCAGTTATTTAACTCGTCATATGTGAGGAAAATGTGATCAGTTGTAAAATTATTTGTATAATCTCCCTTACACATAAAGAAAAATTTGACATAAAGCTTGAATTTAGTTATAAATCCATTAAACTGAAGTAACATCATCATCATCAAATACCTTACTTTTGTGGTAATAATAATAATTGGAGATCAAGAGATTATTAAAATAAAACAAGTAAAACCAATTTTTTAAAAATAAATAAAACAAAAAAGAATATCAGATTTCAAAATACAGGAGAAATAATTAACGAATTTCAAATTTTTTAGGAGTGTTTACCAAATTTTGAAATCCAAGAGAAATAATTATCGAATTTCAAAATCCATGTAAAATATAATAAAAATTATCGAATTATCCTTAAGTGAATTTCAAAATCCAATAATTTTTTAAATCAGATCTTGAAATCTATTATCAAATTTCAAAATTCGATGAATTTGTTAAATTAAATTTCAAAATCCAATACATGTAAAATATAATAAAAATAAATATAAATTTCAAACGAAATAAATAGAAAATTCCAAACTAAACTTAACCAACAATTATACTTCAAAGAGAAACAAGATGAAATGAAGAAGATTAACAAAATCAACTTAACAAAAGAAAAGCGAGGTCGAGCTACATAAAAGATGAAAGCACACCACCATATCACCAAAAAAACCATGAAACAGATGAATACTTGGGAATGCATGCTTCAATAAATATAGAATACACAGTGTTTTGGTAATCAATTATTAATGCTTATCTAATTCTTTTTTATTTTATAGATATTTTTAATTAAAGATGTTTCAGTCAATTTGGAAGTGCAAGAAGAAAAGTTGAAAAGATAGACAAAGCCCTTTTGAGAGTTGCTCCCTCCACCACCACCAACCGCTCCCTGCACCTCCCCATACCTTATTTGCCCTTCTATAAAACGGATGTCAACATCCGTTTCACCTTCAACGGATGTTGACATCCGTAACATCCATTTACATATTTCATATTTTAGTTTATTATTTTTATTTAAAAGAAAAAAACTTCAACGGATGTGGCCACATCCGTTAACGGATGTGCCACATCCGTTTAATAGATTTTTAAAAA
This sequence comes from Vigna umbellata, assembly GCF_029865625.1. Taxonomy (NCBI): domain Eukaryota; kingdom Viridiplantae; phylum Streptophyta; class Magnoliopsida; order Fabales; family Fabaceae; genus Vigna; species Vigna umbellata. The sequence continues at coordinate 6,813,319 of NC_142165.1, read as the reverse complement.
GTTTTTAATTTATTATTTAAATAATAATATATAAATTAAAATAATAATTATTATTTTATTAAATAAAATAAAATTAATTTATAAATAATTAAATAATAATTTTTAAAAAATTAAATAATATTTATATATTAATTTAAAATATAAAAAATTAAAAAACTAAAAATTAAAAAACAAAAAAAGGAAACGGATGTCGCCACATCCGTTAACGGATGTGGCGACGTCCATTTTAATATATTTATAACAAATTTTTTAATTATTATTTAAATAATAATACATAAATTAAAAGTAATAATAATTATTTTATTAAATAAAATAAAATTAATTTATAAATAATTAAGTAATAATTTTAAAATAATTAAATTATATTTATATATTAATTTAAAACAAAAAAAATAAAAAAAACTAAACTAGAAAACAAAAAACGTAACGGATGTCGCCACATGTGGCACATCCGTTTTAATATATTTATAATAAATTTTTTAATTATTATTTAAATAATAATGCATAAATTAAAATTAATAATTATTATTTTATTAAATAAAATAAAATTAATTTATAAATAATTAAGTAATAATCTTAAAATAATTAAATAATATTTATATATTAATTTAAAACAAAAAAAATAAAAAAACTAAAAACTAAAAAACAAAAAAAGGCAACGGATGTCGCCAGATCCGTTAACGGATGTAGCATGTCCGTGGAAGAATTTTTTTTTCAACGGATGTTGACATCCGTTGAAGAAAAGGGGTGGGGTGTGGGATATTTTAAAATATAAAGGATAGTTTTGGCATTTTAAAAAAATGTGGTGGTGCAGGAAGTAAAGTGGGGTGGTGTAGGGAGTAAAACCCAGCCCTTTTTAGGAGTTATGAAAGAAGCCATTTAGGACCAAGAGGACACGGCCTAGAGGAAAACATTCTTGGGGGTTACTCCCTACACCACCCCACTTTGCTCCCTCCACCACCACATTTTTTTAAAATTCCAAAACTATCCTTTATATTTTAAAATATCCTACACCCCACCCCTTTTCTTCAACGGATGTCAACATCCGTTGAAGACAAAATTCTTCCACGGACGTGCTACATCCGTTAACGGATGTGACGATATCCGTTGCCTTTTTTTGTTTTTTAGTTTTTAGTTTTTTTATTTTTTTTTTGTTTTAAATTAATATATAAATATTATTTAACTATTTTAAAATTATTACTTAATTATTTATAAATTAATTTTATTTTATTTAATAAAATAATTATTATTAATTTTAATTTATGTATTATTATTTAAATAATAATTAAAAAATTTACTATACATATATTAAAACGGATGTGCCACATCCGTTAACGGATGTGGCGACATCCGTTGCTTTTTTTGTTTTCTAGTTTAGTTTTTTTTTTTTTTTTTTAAATTAATATATAAATATAATTTAATTATTTTAAAATTATTAATTAATTATTTATAAATTAATTTTATTTTATTTTATTTAATAAAATAATAATAATAATTTTTAATTTATGTATTATTATTTAAATAATAATTAAAAAATTTGTTATAAATATATTAAAACGGATGTGCCACATCTAACGGATGTGGCGACATCCGTTGCCTTTTTTTGTTTTTTAGTTTTTAGTTTTTTAATTTTTTATATTTTAAATTAATATATAAATATTATTTAATTTTTTAAAAATTATTATTTAATTATTTATAAATTAATTTTATTTTATTTAATAAAATAATAATTATTATTTTAATTTATATATTATTATTTAAATAATAAATAAAAACCTTTTTAAAAATCTATTAAACGGATGTGGCACATCCGTTAACGGATGTGGCCACATCCGTTGAAGTTTTGTTTTTTTTAAATAAAAATAATAAACTAAAATATAAAATATGTAAATGGATGTTACGGATGTCAACATCCGTTGAAGGTGAAACGGATGTTGACATCCGTTTTATAAAAGGGCAAATAAGGTATGGGGAGGTGCAGGGAGCGGTTGGTGGTGGTGGAGGGAGCAACTCTCAACATTCTTCCATACAATTTTTCCTATATTCGGACCTGACCATTTCTTCCTACACCCGTTTTTTCTTCATGCAGTCCTATGAAATGTAATATACCCATTTTACCTTTGATAAATTTATAATAAAATATGAAAAAAGTTAGCATGCTCTTCTCCTCTTCACTCTGGTGTGTGGTGACTAGGGTGGGGGTAGGATCTGGTATGTGTTTTTTTAAGAAGTTTGGGATTGCAATCCAAAATGTTACTGGTTCCTGAAAAATGTTTCAAATTCACCGTTCCAAAATATTTGTATTCGAATATCTTTTGAATTATAAAATTTGAAACATAAACATGTATTTTAAACTGTGCAGTCTGAAGTATGTTTCCAAATTTGTAAGTATATTTTGCTCCCTCGAAAAAGAAAGTAACTCTAATATATAGGCTACTGCACAGAAGTCTTACTTCCTTCTCGTCTTTAAACTAAACTGTGAAACCTTACACAATTGCTTGGTCTCCTCTAATCTATGGCTCATATCAGTATTCTTTCTTAGCCATTAAGGTCCAACATTTTGGGGCAATCATAATAAAAATCTAAAACCAAACACGATGCCATTTTAAAAAAAATGTGCAACAGTTTTTCTTTCTAAAATAGTTGAAATTCGATATTCTTTCAAAACAAAAATTAATTAATTTTGGTCCTTCAAAATTTAAATTATGTTGCTTTTAACCTAAAAGTCTAAAGTTGTTGGTGAATTGTTTGCGTGATTAACGCATGCTGATGTTATCATGGAGTGCATGGCTATCATGTGTAGGATTTGATTCGATCTAAGCCTCAAATATTTGATTCGATCAAAATCGAACACTAATATTATTGGACCGTGTGAGCATGAGTTTTCTTTCTGATATTTGGATTTTGGGTCAAACAAATATCAAATACATGAAAATGGATTTGAATTTGATATTATTGCGGGAAGTTTCACATCATTATAAATTAGTACAAACTTCACTTAACTAATAAATTTTATAAAATTAAAAGTAATGAATGTTTAATATATTCATAAAAAGTATATTAATTATTAAAAGTTCAAGTATGAGTTTAAATTTTAAAATAATTAGAAATGATAACTTTAATAATATATAAGTAAGAAGATACATAGATTCTTTATTTGAATTGAATGTTAATATTTAATGTGAGTTTATATAGAATTAATTCATGTAGCAAAATCTGACGACGGAGTAACAAGCTTGATCACGGAGTTCTATTAGCTAGATGATGCATCTTTCGATAATTGTTCCGTGCGATATTTTTAAGAGCTAATTAGAAGTTTCCTCTATCAGGCAATCCATAACTATATGCATGCATCTTTTCATATAGAGATGCTTCTATTTGCGAAGTTGGTAGATACTAGTTCTGGAAAATCGTATAATTTAAAACCATCGAATAATGTCTTAACCTAATAAAAAAAATGGGTAAATAATGACAGTGAAAAAGAAGAGTTATATGAAGATATGGACACTTGATGCAGTTTTTTAAACCAGTATGTTTGTTTTCCATTGAAAATTAAATGTGGATTTTTCTGATATATATGGATACGAGATTTCGAGCGCCAAGATCACAACCAGGTTTTCAACATTTTCATGCAGGAAGACAGATACCTACGTGTAGCTTAAAATTTTAATAGTAGCTTCTTCGTAAATCTGCTTCCATTTGGAAGGAATAGCCTATGGATCAAATATCCCATATTAATCAGTATATTATAATTTCATAGACGGGTGGTTAAGAAATCCTAAATGAAAAATGAATGTTTGTGAGGTTGCATACATAAACCGAAACATCTTTTATTGTAGCTCTGAATTTGTGAATTATTACAAGAAGCTTTCAGCATCTCCGTATGTATGTGTAAAATCTAAAACTTGCTTAAAAAATGAATTTCAAAACTTGAATTGAGTGTTAGAGATACATTTTGTATCGTCCGTATGAGAGTGTGTGTGTTTGTACAATATCCTGTTTCTACAATATATATGGCCTATACAAAAGGGAATTCGAAAGTCGCCATTCAAAATAGCAGATGAATTAGAAGGGTTTCTTCAAGTGCTTGAAATCCAAGGAGGAGTCCACACACTCAGCTTTGCTCCTGCAACCATTCAATGATTTCAACAACTCCGTAGCTTTCTCTTTGGTGCCCTCAGCACAACCCACTTGCAACAAAACAAGGAGTTTATGAAATACTCCAATTTGAAGAGCCTCGACCAACATCTCTTCTTCTGTCTTGTCACAAACCTTCCAAAGAACCGAAACAGCAAAGCTGGAACTCAACTCGGACACCCTCAAAAGCTTCTTAATCACAACAGGCAAAGTCAAAGCATTACTTTTAGCCATTTGCAACCCTTGTTTAGAATCACAAAGACAATCCAATACCCCCAAAGCCTTCTCACACACCCCTTTCTCCGCATCAACAAGAACCTCCAACAACACCGAAACCAAACCCAACTCCACCAATCTCTCGCAACTCCTACCCCTATTACTCATTGATGAATTAACCAACTTAAAAATCGTTGATAAACATGCCTTTGAGGAAGCACTACCGGCTGGCTCCTTAACCATGTTAACCAAAGCTTCCAAAACCCCTTCACATTTCACCAACGCCTCAACACGCATTTCCTTCAGCAACAAAGCAGCGTTCTGCCTTGTCGCCAATTGTTTACCATTCATGAACCAAACCATGCAACCAATAGAACTCACTGACCCCAACACGGATCTACCATCTTCGGAAAGAGGACGCATCCACGTCAAGGCCCCCAGAATCTCATCCAACACAACCACGTTCTTCTCAACCACCCCACGTGAGAAAATGTTAAACGCATTAGCCAGTGCTAGAGCAGCACCGTTGACCACTATGCACCTCTTGTTCCTCTCACTCTCCTTCCCCCACGCCTTAATCTTCCTCACCAACTCCACACACTTGTTCTCGTCCCCGTGCTGCGCCGCCGACAGGATCTTCGTACACGTGTCAGCAACCTCGTACGGAGACACCGGGATCCGAGGAGTGGGGATCCGTTCGATCCCGTAGGAACGGTGCTCCACGCACCAATCCTGAATCATCCTCCTAATGGAGTGGTTCGGGATCATCTCGAAGCTGTTCAACTCCGTCTTCGTAACCGGGCAGGTGCGGTTCCCGGACTCGATCCACTTCTCGATGCTGTCTCTGTCGTAGGTTATCCCCGTGGACATCGTCACGGGGTCTTTCATCATGTCCAAGGTTACCGGGCACCGGAAGTGGGTGGGGATCGCAATCTCTATCTCCAAATCGCTACCGGAACTCAACTCTTTCCCCTTCCGAGCACGCCGGAACACTCTCCCTTTGGTCCACGACAACACCATTTTTCTTCAACGGTAAAAATTTACGATTTTTTGTATGTATGTTTACTGGGCAGATCTAATTAGAAAGGTTGTATATGCGTGAATATGATGGGGGAAAAGAAAGCTGTGGTTTGATATATATACTCACGGGTCAAAGGTAGCGTGATGAGACCGTGAGGGATGAATAGTTGAAGAAGAATGCGTCAAATAAAGGAAAGAAAAATAAAAAAAGGGTGATTTTTATTTGTTTATTTTGTGCGCGTGTGTGTTAGGACTTATAGGGATTATAATTTGAACGTTGAACGTTGAAAGTTTGAACACAGTCACTCGGAGCTCGAAGATGTTGAAACATATGTTATTTAGTTAATTGATTAAACTGAGGAAATAAAGTAGTAGAGGAGTAGTTGGTTGAGGTTGAAGATGAAGTTTGAACGGCGTGGGATGGAGTTGACTGGGACTGAGTCAGCAAGGTCGGTGTGCTGACTTGCATTCCTTTCATTTTTTGCATTTGCAATTTGCAGTTGCATGCACTTTTTTAAGGAAAATGTTATTTGGACAACAAAAGTTTGACACAATTTTGACAACGGCGACGTGGCAGCTGTGCATTGGCTCAGTGAATTGAAAACAAACCAGAAAAAACCCAAAATACCCCTCATCCCGGTTCACTGAGCCAATGCACATCTGCCACGTCGTCGTTGTCAAAATTGTGTCAAACTTTTGTTGTACAAATAACATTTTCCCTTTTTTAAATGTTCTCTTTTTGGCTTTTTCTAGTTGTAAAATTGCGTTTTTGCTTTGATAATTTGTGGCGATGGCGTAGGGTGAGTCTACGAGTGCCTGATTGTGCGTGTTTGATTGAAGTTGTCCCCGCCGCTTACGGAAACATGGGTCGGTGTTTACTACTTTTACCAAATTCTTTTCGTTCAACTCAAACAAGGTGGGTACTGCCACTTCCTACTGTTCCTGCCATGCCAATACAACGCGGAAGAACATGCTTCCTTTTGTTTTTTTTCACGCGTGTTCTGTGCTTATTCGTTTTGCCATTTCATAAAACGTGTTAGAAGAATTATAGAAACTACTCCATGAAAAAACCAAGATTATAAACGTTACTAATAACGCGTATAGTGACATGCGAAAGCAATTTTAATATTATTAGTTTTATTTCAATGCAAATAAAAATATATGAAAAACTAAAAAGAAAAGAACTATAAAAGTTAATCATTATAAAAAAAATGCTATAATATTTTAATTTATGTCCCCAACCTATTCAATTCAATGAATAAACAATTTAATAAAAAATGTAAGTTAAAATAAATAAACTTTCTCAAACATGTTTTAACTATACAAGTTTAATATGATGGGTTTAGTAGACTATACAACAATGATATATGACTTAATTTATATAAGTGGTTGACATTATCTTTATTAATTCAAAAAGATAATAAAGTTATTGATTTATTTATCTTAGAAAATGTATGGATTATTGACCTAACTTCTATATTTAGTTTAATGTAACAAAAAATGAAAGATATAGATTTAGAAACGATGTAACCACTCTTTTTTCTTTTTAACTTATTACGTTGTCTTATGGATAACCAATATTGTTCTTCCTCTTTCTTCTCTGGCGATACTATCCATGTAATTGGTTATAAAGTTGATTTAAAAGCATTATTCATATACAAAATACATACTTAATACGATGAGAGTAGATGATATATAGTGTAAAATAGGATGTTGACGTAGATTGTTTGATAAAATAAAAGTCAAGTTGGCATATATGTGGGTGTGGCTGGGGGAACATGTAGAGAAGAAATGGATTGTATTAGATATTACATATATATGGTTGCTGGTCCAACTACGTACAGATAAGGGTATAGCTGGATTCAACTTTGACTTCAACCAAACTCCCTTTGTCCCATTAGGTAAGAGAACATCGCCTCAATTCTTAAAAGCTACAAAAATTACTCTCATACTCTACCATGTTTTCTTATCTATTTGTCATATTCTTACAATTTTATCTTTTTATCCACTTGTATATTTTCGTCTTGAGTGTGAGATTTTAAACATAGATGGTCTTATAACAGATGATATAAAGATTGAAGAAACAAAAATTCAAGTTTGGATAAGCTTTTAAGTTAGTTTTGATATCATATTATAAGAAGAAAACTTTAAATCAACCTCACAAAATTAATTTATAAAGTGGGATTTATATTTAATGTACTCTTAACTGATCTTCTCTATAATTGATGTGAAACTTCGAACATCTTCATATATCATATTATTACGATTTAATCTAAAAGAATTTTAATTTAAGATTAATTATTATATTCAAATGAATGACTTATCTTTATATATTTATGTAACTATAAATATCTTTAAAAAATAAATCCTTCAAAAGACATAATAATATTATTAAAGATGCTTTATTATTCCAAATTCTTTTTCAAGCTTCTAATTTACTTAATAAAAAACTTTACATGAGATACTTTACATAGAAAAGCTAATTAATGAACATGATCGTGTTGAATATAGGAGGAGATTCACCGGAGAGACACAAACATCAATGAGATATAAACTCAATCATGTAAGGGATTGACACCACTCTCTACCCTAATGGTTAATGGATCTTTTACCTTTATATAATACTCTACTTTTTTATTTTTATCTAATGTAGAATTTAGACTCACACTTAAAAACTTGAAGTTGGACATTGTACTCAAAGAGTTAACCTTGACCCCAAAAACAAAATTTATCTTTCTCTTTTAATTTCTCTAAAATTTTATGAACTGGATAAGCTCAAATCAGTAAACTCTCTGCTCAACAACAAGATTAAATTTAAAGAAATAATATGTGAATTAACATATATAGTAATTTATCGGCTAAGAATATCATGTTCAAACTTAAAAACTAAAATAATGAGAAATTCTTATTCTCATACGAAAAGTTGTTCTAAGACGAGAAAACACATACAAATAATTTACTTGTCACTGGGTGCTGCCATCATTTATTCAATGTCAATTTGTTCGTTCAAATATTCATATTATATCGTTTTCGACTTCTGTTCACACCAGCCTTTAAATTTGATATTATGTAATTAAAAACAATAATTTATATTAAAGATATGCATAAAAATAAAATAAATTCTTTTTTTAATTTCTTTATAAGTAGTCTTTAATAAAATAAAATTATTTGTTTTACATGATCCATCCTAAATAATTTAGTATCTTATTTAAAATCCTGCAATAAATGAAATCAATTTACTGTATATATATATATATATATATATATATATATATAAGCGTGGATAATTATCACCTAATAAACCTTGTGAGAATTTTCTAATATACTATGACTTTGTTATAAAAAAAATTAATATCAATTACAAATAAAATTAATTTACATTATTCAAATGAAGTTACTTTACAAGTTTATCCGTCTTGTTGTGACCATGAATCCCATTAAAGCATACTAAATAGGTTAAATCTTTCATTCCTTTGTTCATTTATTTATTCATATGTGATTTAAATTTCATGAAATAAGTCTATCCATGAAAAAGCCAATTATATTTGCAGCATGCATAAGCTACCAAAAATCAGTGAGGTTGACATGTTGAACCTCTAAATAAAACCAAAACTTCATCTATTTCCTCTTTCTACAGCTATGCATAAAATTTGCTTTTATAAAATGTTGGTGTTTTCAATAATGCTGGAAAATTTTGGCTGTCATTTTGACAGTTTCTTCTCTTCCATATTTCAAACTCAGGATTATCATCAACTTTTATACTAAAATTCATTCAACAATCACTGAAATATATTTATTGACAACCTTCTACATTTTACGTTGTCTTCTAATCTGATCATTATATTGAAAATTAACTGTTTAGAAAAGAAGTTAAATATCGGAAACATTATTTAAGTTTTGGTATTTTCAAATATTATATTATATACGAATATGAAATTGTAGTTTAATTTTCTTAATATTTTTTCATTTATATATGCATTATTTTTTAACAGTTTTTTCTTGCATTAAAAAAATAGTTGTGTTAAAATTACCTTTTAGCGAACTTATCCGTTTAAAAATTATTATTATCATGATTAATTATAAGAATAGTTAAGAGACAATAACTCTTTTACTGCTACCTGCGATTAAAACTAGTGATTGTTTACTAAGATGATTTATCTAAATGATGAGAAAATTAATTATTCTTTTAATAAAGTTTTAGAATAATAAATCATGAGTGCAAGAGGGTGAGTTTCAAACAAAGAAGTTATATCCCATCATAATAATACTGAATTTGACTCGTGGAATTAACTGAGATGGAATGAATTAACTGAGATGGAATGATGGAGGGTTATTACCAAATAATTAATCATGTTTATTATAATTTGTTATGTTTTTGTCTTTTTTCTTCATGTGAACAGTTTTGTACACTTTTTCTTTCCTGAAGAGTTTTGTACAGGTTGTTATGACACCTGTCCAGTTTGTTACACATGGATGATTTTCTTCATCTTAACATATATAGGCTTTGCCTTTCTTGTAATGACACTAGTGCAGGCAGGGGAAACGACAACGGTTATTTTTGCGAATAGGCAGCGGTTCCTGAACCGAAGCATATTCAGACGAGGTAAAAAGTGATAGACTTTTTGCCTCGGGTTAGAACCGAGGCATAAAAAAAGTAGGATTTTGCCTCGGTTCAAAGTTAACCGAAATCGTAAACTTTTTAATTTTTAAATTCTTTTTTTGCAGAACTTTATGCCTCGGTTCCCTGTGAACTGAGACCGTATGTCCTCCTCTACTGCCTCGATTGGACCTTGAACCGAGGCAGTAGGGTCTGCTTTTTTTTCTTCTTTCGCCAGATCATGCACCATGTATTCAAATACAAGATATAAACTGCACGACATTCTAGAAGTCACTAAGCCTTCAAGTTTGATGACATTGGGATGATCTAGACGACGGAGAATCAAAATCTCTCTGGCCATTAACTTCACACTTTCAGGCTCTAAATTGTCAAAACGGACCTTCTTTAGAGCAACAATTTTTCCCGTCAAAGAATCCCTAGCTTTGTAAACATTATTGTATGTACCTTGCCTGATCAAATTGAAAGATAGCAAAATCACCAACAAAAGATTTAATATTTGTCCGGTAAGTAGCCAGAAGAAATAACTTTTACACAATTTGTTGGAAGGTTTTTAAATTTACAAATCCCAAACCCTAGAAAAAAAGGCTAAATTCCAAATTACTACTTTACCAGAGGCCCTTGTTTGAATAAAGATAACAAAAGAAAACCAACATATTGTCAAAACTATGTTAAAACAGAAAATGGAAACCCAGTAGGATCAACACCTTGTTGAAGGAAAAGTCCAATGGAGAAGATCACAAGAATCCACATATTGTCAAAAATCAAATCCAGACAACAAGACCATATTAGCATTCACCAAACCATAATTGGCAACAAAACTAAATATTGTTGAGTGAATCTGAGATGTTCTTTACCTTATCAAGCTTCTCAAAGGTGTAAGCTTTCCGAGGCGTGATTCACCAGCAACCTTAGAGAGCCAGAAGGGCCACTCTGCTGCAACCTGCTCACCATGAGCATGGTTAGGTGGGTTGCTCAACCTCGGATTCGGCTTCGGCTTCGAAGATCGCCTCCTCTCTCCCCTTGCCCTTGTCCTCTTCTCCTCTCTTTCACCCTCAATCTCCTTCTCCTTCTCAATGTTCTCATTCTCAACAACCTCTGCTCTACTCACATCAGCTTTTGCCTCTCTCACTTCCTCTCTCCTCTCCTCTCCTCCCTCGAAGACTCTCTCCCAAATGCATACCCCATCTCTCAAAATCTCTCATTTACTCCCCCCACTACCACCAGCCATATTTTTCGTCACTTTCTCGCCATCCCAACACCACCCGCAACCACTCACCCCCCTCCAAAACCCTAATCATAAATCTGGAAAAGCTACACTGTGCAAGCAAACGCTAATTCTAAAGACCCTAACTTTGGCAGACAAAAGTGAGATAGCAATGATTTGGAGAAGAAAAGTGAGCCCACGAAGAAGAAAAGAGCACGCGATGAAGAGATAAATGAACAGTAGGGTGAACATTTTGAATTTGGGTAAATAAGCCGAGCTCTATTACCTCAGTTCCATCTTTGACCGAAGCATAAACAACCTTCTACACTGGTTTTTCAGCAACCCGAGGTCGTAGGTTAGAGCAGGTCAGGTACAGTACAGTCAGTTGACAGTGAAAAAGGTGGGATTTGACAGACCCTTAGGCCTCGGTTCTGTACTAACCGAAGCATAAACCTATTTCGACACCGGCTCTATAGAGAACCGAAGCACTAAATCACGTGTCAGAGTTTTCCAGAGGCGCATGTGACTTTTTCATAGAGTATTAGGCCTCGGTTATGTTTTGAATCGAGGTAATATGCGCTATATGCTTCGGTTCTTTTAAAACCGGAGCATATAAGTTCGTCAAAACTATAAGATTGCGATCACTTTCGGATAGGCTTCGGTTTTCCTTTGACCGAAGCCTATTAGGCGAGTTAAAATGCGTACTTTTTACTAGTGTGATATGGAATTAATGAAACATTCATTTTGAGAAGGATATAAAGAAGGAACTAAAGGATACTTATTGTATGATATTCAATCCAGACAAATTTTTGTTTCAAGAAATGTGGTCTTTTATGAAAATTCTTTTCCTTTTAAATCAGGGAATGAATCTAACATTACTAGTCCAACTCTGCCAAAACCAATATGTGATAATGTGATAATATTGCACCTTTGGATATAGATGATCTCACTATTTTTTCAAATCAAGAGAGTGTAGATAATTTTAATTCAATTACTGCTACAACATCACATCCCACAGTTTCACAACCTTCTAAACACTCCATGAGACAAAGACAACGTCCACACTACTTGAGAGATTATCACTGCTATTTGTCTGTTGCTTCCCATACCAATCTGTCATATGGTAACCATTCTTCCTCTATACATTATCCTTTATCTGCTTTTCTTTCTTATAATAAATGCTCCCCAGTTACATAAATTTTTGCTATTGTGTATCTTCCTTGATTGAACCAAAAACATTCACTCAAGCTTCTAAAATGGATTGTTGGGTGCAAGCCATGAATTCTAAGATTAATGCTCTTGAACAGAACCATACTTGGGAGATAGTTAATCTTCCTCCCAATAAAAGGCCTGTGGATTGTAAATGGGTTTATAAGATCAAATTACATGATGATGGTACCATAGAGAGGCATAAAGCCCTTTTGGTTGTTAAGGGATACAAACAACTTGAAGAAGTAGATTATTTTGATACTTTTTCTCCTGTTGCCAAACTCACAACAGTGAGGGTCATTCTTGCCATAACTGCTGCCAAAAACTAGTTCCTTGAACAATTAGACGTTAATAATCCTTTTTTACATGATGATCTGCATGAAGAAGTTTACATGCACTTATCCCCTGGTATGACAACTTCGCATCCCAATAAAGTTTGTAAATTAAAAAAATCATTATATGGGTTGAAACAAGCTAGCCGGCAATGGTATGCCAAGCTCACCACAACTTTATTAGCTTTTAAATTCACACAATCTTCAGTTGACCATTCTCTCTTCATAAAGAAAACAAGGGCATCTTTTACTGCATTATTAATCTATGTTGATGACATAGTTCTTGCAGGCAATGATTCTAATGAAATTGAATCTATTAAGGCACACTTGGATCATGAATTCAACATTAAGAATCTTGGGAAACTTCGTTACTTTTTAAGTCTTGAAATATCCCGCTCTTCTACTGAGATTGTGGTTAATCAAAGAAGATATGCTCTTGAATTGCTGGAAGAGAATGGTATGCTTGCTACCAAACCTATATCCACTCCTATGGAGCCTTCAACCAAATTCAATAGCTCTTCAAGCAATCCTTTATCTGATCCACAACCTTATTGCAAATTAGTTGGTCAGTTGATGTACCTTACAACCACCAGACCAAACTTAACTTTTGTTACTCAACAGTTGAGTCAATATGTTTCTCAACCAATGGATACTCATCATAATGTTGCCATGAGAGTTCTTCGCTACATCAAATGTTCTCCTGCTAAAGGTCTTCTGTTAGGAGGTTAAGAGTGTATGAAAGAAGAAAGAAACATTAATTAGCCTAACTGCCTTGGCAGTTAGGAAAGGTGGGAAGGGATTGTATAAATAAGCATTGTATTTTGTTTAGAGGGGGTTTTTGGAAGAATTATAGTTTGATAGGAATTCTTTAGTCCTGTAAGGGGGAGGTTAAGCTCTCATCATTGGTATACTTTATATTCTTTATTGTTGATCATACAAAGAGAGGTTATACAACATTCTGTGAAGTCGTTTGGAGTGTGTGAGTGTGCGTTTCAATAGGTTTCTTTATCAGAAACCTATTAATTTGGTCCGACCTGCCGGATCGAGTGTTGGAGGAGAAAGCCATGGAAGGGAGAATGGAGGCACTGTAAATCACAATGGAGGGGATGAAGGTGGAGGCTGCCGCTATGCGATGGGATATACAGCAAATGATGAAGATGATGGGGGTGAGAACGAACAATCACGACGGAAACTCTGAAGGGAGTGACAGTTCGGTGAATGATAATGGGGAAGACCTGATCATGTGGGGATACAACACAATTGGCGAAAACAGGTGGATCTACCATCTTTCGAAGGGGGGAACCTCAGTTGGATTAATCGAGCAGAACGTTTCTTTCACATTCAGAAGGTAGCAGAGGAGGACAAGGTGGAGCTTGCATATATTAGTATGGAGGGTAGTGCGAGTTACTGGTTTAACATTTGGAAGGAAAAAGCCAAGATTCGTTCTTGGACGGTCCTAAAAATGGAGTTAGTTAATCGATTTGGAGGGAGACCCAGAGGAACTTTGTTTGAGCAGCTTGCGACAATACGGCAAGAAGGATTAGTGGAGGAGTACGTCCGAAGCTTTGAAATACTAATAGGTCAGACTCGGGGGTTATCGGAGGAGTTGGTGATGGGGTTTTTTCTCGCCGGTCTGCGAGAAGACATAAAGAGACAAGTCCGCATTCAAGATCCTCAAGAGTTCATGGTTGCGATCAGGATCGCGCGGGATGTAGAAGATGCGATGATGAGGGCGAAAGGAGGTGGCTGAAACGGAATGAAAGTTAACCCATCGGGGTCGCGCATGGTAGGAGCGATAATACGTGGCGAAACCGAACGTCAGTCCACAAACCGAATAGGTGGAACAGAGGGTAATGGACTAGCTAGGAGAGATGGAGCTAGGGATGGCAACGGATCGGGTCGGGCACGGATAGTGCCTACCCGCAACCCGACCCGACAAAAAAAAATCCACCCGCTACCCGACCCGCTACCCGCACGGATATCCGCTTAAAAAATATCCGCGGATATTTTAAAATCCGCGGATATCCGTGGATACCCGTGATATCCCATAAATATTTAAAAAAATATATTTTTATAAAATATTATAATAAAATTTAAATAAAATTACAAAAAATATATAAAATATAATATATATTAAATTAAATATAAATTAAAATTTAATTTTAATTATATTTAACTTTATAAAATATAAATTAATGTTAATTTTAATTAAATTTAACTTAATAAAATATAAATTAAATTTTTATTTTTATTTTTTGCGGGTAGCGGATATCCGTGGATACGGATAGTATAATACCCGCACCCGACCCGTTTATAAGCGGGTATTAAAAAACCCACTACCCGCAACCCGCGGATAGTAAATATCCGCGGGTACCAACTATCTGTCTCGGATTTTATCCGCGGATATCCGCGGGCGCGGATTTTTTTGCCATCCCTAGATGGAGCGATGCCGGCGAGCAGCGCGAGAGGGATTGTGACCGGAGGCATCGATAATCGGGGAAGGATGGTGCGAAACTTACCGTATCCTGAATTTCTTAAAAGGAGAGAAGAGGGTCGATGTTTCTGATGCGAAGGCCCATTTGCACCTGGCCACCGCTGCTCGGAGAAGAGTTTGTGAGTATTGTTGTTGGCGGAGGATGAGGAGGATGACGCGGAAGAAGGGGTAGATCAAAATCCAAAACCTATGGAGTTATCGGCTTGTTCCGCGGGAGGGTTAACCCAACCTAAGACGATGAAATTGAGGGGAAAGATTGGGGACAGGGAGGTATTAGTCCTCATCGACAGCGGGGCCAGCCACAACTTTATTAGCCGAAGACTGGCGAAAGAGCTGAAGCTACCCATAAACGATATGCCCCCTTATTAGGTGAGTTTGGGGAATGGACAGAGGAAAGAGACTAGAGGGTGTTGTGAGCAGGTAGAAATCATTCTGGTAGAGGCCGCGGTTGAGGAGAGGCTCCATTTATTCGAGCTGGGCGGAGTAGACATCATCTTGGGGGTTGAATGACTAGCTAAACTAGGGGCGGTGATGATAAATTGGAAAGAAATGACAATGGGGTATAACGTGGATGGTAAGAAGGTGATGATACAAGGAGACCCAGCTTTGGTCCGACAGCTGGTGGAGCCTCAGTCTTTATTAAAGTTGACAGATGCCGAGTCATGGCTGATAGCTTGGGATTTGGGCCGAGTGGAGAAAGAGGTGGACGGTGAGGGGCCAGTTGATTTGACAAGGGAGCACAATGCAGAGTTGGAAGCCATGTTGCAGGCGCACTACCACGTTTTTCAGGAGGTGCAAGGATTACCACCATCTCGGGATATGGAACACCGAATTACACTGAAGGAAGGGGAGGATCCAGTAAATGTACGTCCCTACAGGTACCCACACCTGTTGAAAGGAGAAATTGAAAGAAAAGTGGCGGACATGCTGAAATCCGGGTTGATCAGACCAAGCACAAGCCCTTTTCCTAGTCCAGTTATCTTAGTAAAGAAAAAAGACAACAATTGACGTTTATGCATGGATTACAGAGCTTTAAATAGAGCCACAATACTGGATAAATTTCCTATACCCGTAATTGAAGAGCTCTTGGATGAGTTGAGAGGAGCTACCTATTTTTCGAAGATCGATTTAAAAGCGGGTTATCATCAGATTAGAATGGGGAAAGAGGACGTACAGAAGACGACTTTCCGCACACATCAAGGCCATTACGAGTTTCTAGTGATGCCCTTTGGTCTCACGAATGCGCCATCCATGTTCCAGAGTGCGATGAATGGTCTCCTACAGCAATACCTAAGGAAGTTTGTATTGGTTTTCTTTGATGACATTTTGGTGTATAGTACTAGTTGGGAGGAGCATCTTGGGCATGTGGATCTGGTGCTAGGCATATTTGAAAGGGATGGTTGGGTCACTAATAGATAGAAGTGTGAATTCGGGAAAAAGCAGATAGGTTACCTAGGATATCAAATCTCAGAGAGAGGAGTCAAGATGGACACGGAGAAGATCAAAGCTGTTTTAGAGTGGGATGAACCTAAAACCCTGAAAGCATTGAGGGGTTTCCTCGGTCTAATAGGGTACTACAGGCGATTTGTGCAAGGATATGGGAAGCTTGCAAAGCCTTTAACAGAGTTGTTAAAGAAGAGTAAATTTGTGTGGTCGGAGCAGGCTAGAGCCGCGATGGAAGCACTGAAGGCTGCTGTTACTTCTGTGCCAATCTTGACTTTGCTAGATTTTACTCAGGTGTTCCATGTGGAATGCGATGCTTCTGGAGGGGGTTGGGGGCTGTGCTGACTCAGAACAGGAAACCTATTGCCTATTTCAACAAAGCCCTATCGGAGGGTTCCCTGAGTAAATCTATCTATGAAAAGGAGCTAATGGCGGTGGTCTTGGTAGTCCAACATTGGAGACCCTATTTGCTGGGAAGGAGGTTTATGGTACATACTGACCAACGCAGTTTGAAATACCTACTGGGAGCAGAGGATTACAACCTATAGTCAACAAAATTGGATAGGCAAGCTAATGGGCTATGACTTTGAAATTGTATATAAGACAGGGAGTTCCAATAAAGTTGCAGACGCCCTGTCTAGAAAAAGAGGAAGGCGGTATGGAGGAAGCAGCATTGCAGGTGACATCCCAGTCATATTGGCAAGACTTCCAAGAAGTGTTGCGAGAGGTCAAAGAGGATGAAACGCTGGGCAGAATCATAAGAGATATTAAAAATGATCCAAACTGTCATCTAGCTTATACATTGGAGAATGACAGACTGCATTACAAGGGGATGCTCGTAATATCCGCCAAATTGGCTTGGATCCCCAAGTTATTGGCTGAGTTTCATGTGACCAGCACAGGAGGCCATTCTGGGGTGTTTCGCACATATAGGAGGATCGCCCAAGCTTTATATTGGGTAGGCATGAAGAAAGTAGTCACGGATTTTGTGGCAGAATGTGTGGTGTGTCATAAGCACAAGTACATGGCTACCTCGCCTCAAGGGTTATTACAACCCTTACCAATACCCCAGGCAGTGTGGGAGGAGGTCAGCATGGACTTTATTGTGAAGCTACCCAAGTCTTAGGGCCATGATGCCGTATTGGTGGTGGTAGATCGATTGAGTAAATACGCCCATTTCATGGCACTCAAACATCTCTACTCGGCAAGAACAGTGGTCGAGGTGTTTATTAAAGAAGTTGTCAGGTTGCATGGGATTCCGGTTTCGATTATTAGTGATAGAGATCCCTTATTCTTAAGCATATTTTGGAAGGAGCTTTTTAAGATGCAGGGAACCCAGCTCAAGATGAGCACAGCATATCACCCGCAGACAGATGGGCAAACGGAGGTGGTGAATAGAATTGTGGAAGGATATTTGAGGTGCTTTTGCTCGGAACAACCCAAAAGCTGGAATGCAATGCTACCTTGGGCGGAATACTGGTATAATACCAGTTATCAGGGGGCTGCGCAGTGCACACCATTTGAAACGGTGTATGGTCGGGCTCCTCCATCTTTGAGCAGGTTTGTCCCAAGAGAGACACTAGTGGAAGTTGTAGCCCAAGATCTAATGACATGGGACGAGGCATTGAAGCAATTGAAATTCCATTTAAATCGGGCCCAAGATTTAATGGCACAGCAAGCAAACAAAAGGAGGAAAGAGGCAGATATTAAGGTGGATGACTGAGTCTCTTTGAAGATTAGACCCCATCGACAATCTACCATGCCCACTCGGTTGCATCCCAAACTCACAGCTCGTTATTTTGGGCCGTTTCAGGTGATTCAGCAGGTGGGAAAAGTGGCATACAGATTGCGGTTGCCTGAATCCGCAAGGATACATTCAGTCTTTCATGCATCACAGCTGAAGAAAGTCGTGGGGGGAAAAACAAGTAGAGAAGGATCTACCAGCTGAGTTGCAAGCAAATGGACCAACTTATTGGTCGGTGAGAGTTCTGGGGGTTAGACAAAGGCAGCAAGGAGACGATATAATACAACAAATTTTGGTCGAGTGGCAGGAAGGAGGCAGAGAAGGAGCAACCTGGGAAGATAGGGTGACTATCCAGGATCAGTACCCTGAATTCAACCTTGAGGACAAGGTTGTTGAAGGGGAGGAGGGTAATGTTAGGAGGTTAAGAGTGTATGAAAGAAGAAAGAAACATTAATTAGCCTAACTGCCTTGGCAGTTAGGAAAGGTGGGAAGGGGTTGTATGAATAAGCATTGTATTTTGTTTAGAGGGGGTTTTTGGGAGAATTATAGTTTGACAGGAATTCTTTAGTCCTGTAAGGGGGAGGTTAAGCTCTCATCATTGGTATACTTTGTATTCTTGATTGTTGATCATACAAAGAGAGGTTATACAACATTCTGTGAAGTCGTTTGGAGTGTGTGAGTGTGCGTTTCTATATGTTTCTTTATCAGAAACCTATCATCTTCACTTTCCTATCAACTCATCTCTAATGCCTTCCAGTTTTGCTGATTCTGATTGGGGTAGTTGTATTAAAACCCGAAAATCTGTTACTGGGTATTATGTCTTTCTTGTCTCTTCCTTAATTTGTTGGAAAACTAAGAAGCAGACAATTGTATCTCGTTCTTCCTTTGAAGTTGAATATAGGGCTCTTGTAGCTTTGAGTTGTTACAATGGCTTCATTTCTTGCTCACTGATTTGCAAGTTCCTCCCACTACTCCTATTTCAGTTTTTTGTGATAATCAGTTCGCTATATACTTGGCTCACAATCCAACTTTTCTTGAACGGACAAAGCATATAAAGATTGACTATCATGTCATCCGCGAGAAAATTCAAAGTGGTCTTCTTCATTTGCTGCCCATTTCTTCTTATGCTCAATTGGCTGATATGTTCACTAAGGCTCTTCATCCCAAAGTTTTCATACAATGCATATCCAAGCTTGGACTATTCGATGTTCATAGTCCCGCTTGAGGGAGGGTATTACCAAATAATTAATCATGTTTATTACAATTTGTTATGTTTTTGTCTTTTTCCTCCATGTGAACAGTTTTGCACACTTTTTCTTTCTTGAACAGTTTTGTACAATTTGTTATGACACATGTTCAGTTTATTACACATGGATGATTTTCTTCATCTTTACATATATAAGCTTTGTCTTTCCTGTAATGATATGATGAAATCAATGAAACATTCACTCTGACAAGGGTAAAAAAAAAAAGAAAAAATCGTCATTATTTATTGGACACTAGTCATAAAGGTAATAAAGATGAAAACCCCCCACAGTTAAAATAAAACAAAAACATATAAGTTTGGTACGGTATAAATCTAGAATAGTTAAACAGTTAAACTGTTGTTGTTTCAATCAGTAATATTAAATCCTCTGCAGATCTACATATACAAAGTACTATCATCATTCAGTTTTTTTAGTTGGTGTATCTTTGTTGGTCATCTGGTTTGGTGACACTCTATCTCTTAATTAGTTGCAATAATTGGAAGGGTTTGGTGTATTTGTTTTCAAAGAAATAAATGGAGGGAATGAAAATAAAAACAAAAGATTGAGAAAAAATATAATATAAGTAAGAAATAAATTTTAACTACTTAATAAAGTATATAAATATGAGAGAATATAATTTTTTTAAAAGGTATATACTTTAATTGATTGGACAGAAACCAAAAAAGGAAATAGAAAGATAAATAAAAGTATGTGAGAATTATGAAGAATATTAATTTCCTGCAACATAAAATAAATTATTTTCTAATAAATACATTTTACTAATGCTAAACAGCCAAGCCTTTATTAATTAAATTATCTTAAAATATAATATAACTCATTGGAATTTTAGAGTATAAAAGTAAAACGATACCAATTTTCTTGAAATCAATACTATAATTACATGTTCTTTACACAATTTCTTTAAATAGTGTCAACTAATTAACCCATCTCTATAAAGTTATAATATTCATAGAAAATTGTTAACTTAAAAGGCTAAAAGGGCCCTTCGTTTTGGTTCAGCTTTCCTTATTTCCAATGTTGAAGCTTAATTAACATATAAGAAACAATAAAGTGGGTTGTGGAAGCCAGTTGGAAAGTTTGACAGCACAGCTTTTATCTTTTGGCTTAACTTGCATTCGCCTTTTGCCACACTGTCACCTTTCACAACCAGGCCGAACAGCAACATGCAGCAAATAATATTTGATTCTCTCTTTTTAACTACTTCCTCTCCTGTCTATTTTGTCCATTTCACAAATTCATGCTCATCCAAAACAGCTTCACAAACGCCAGATTCCCTCCAACATTGACACGACAGCAACCATATGTCATGTAGCCACCAAGTTTTGAAATCATCTCTCAAAATGAAACAAACTCAAGTTGTGCATTTCAAAAACGGTGCCAGTTGTTGTGTTGATCCTCATGTGTCATGTCATCGGCACTCAATACTACTTGCAAATAAATTGGTTCAACAAGTGTAACATATTAACATTAGCTAATCAACAAGTTCAACAGTGATATTTGATTTACACATCTCAGAAGGGGGAAAACGTGAATGTGAGATGATGAAAAGTACATTATCGGCTCAGAATCTCTTCCAAGTTTGTCAGTAAAAGTTCTTAACAAGGGCTAA
Source organism: Vigna umbellata (assembly GCF_029865625.1). Lineage (NCBI taxonomy): Eukaryota > Viridiplantae > Streptophyta > Magnoliopsida > Fabales > Fabaceae > Vigna > Vigna umbellata. Next base: position 6,792,025 of record NC_142165.1, on the reverse strand, counting down.
GATGGTGTAGAACTAATCTACACAATGAGAAAAGATAAACAAGTTCACAAAGAATCGCCAGTACATGAAACAAGGACCGGAGAATGAACAAACACACTAAAACAAATATTTACAACCGAGCATGATCACCTACGCATGATCACCTACCATCTGCTGATGTGAAAGAATCAGCAAATCCATATGGGCGAGTAGGTATACTTGTCTGTGTGTTATCCAAGCTTGGTAGAAGCGAAGATGAAGAAGAGGACTCCATTTGACTTTTACCTTCATAAGCCTGCCACTTCTTAAGTGCTTGTGGCAAGGACATGTCAAGGTCAATGCCATATATATCTTCAGAATTCTGATCAGATGGTTTCCAGAGTTCAACGAGAGAAGAAAGCACGTTAACAGTATGACCCATGTCAGGCCTTTGATATGGCTCCCTGGCACAGCAGTGGCCAGCTAACTCTGCAACAGTGTGAATACTGGCAAGAGTTTCCTCGTTGAGATCAATTGCGGAGTCAATGGCCTTGCGGAATGAGTCCTTATTTATGGACATTCTGCGGAACCATGTTACAAGGTGCATGCTATCCTCGGGTTGAGTCTCATCAAGTGCTTTTCTTCCTGTTATCAGCTCCATCAATATTACCCCAAAGCTGAACACGTCAACTTTAGTTGTCACACGGCCAGTCACTGCAATCAGATAGTCATTTGCATGGCGGTGTTAGAGATGCATATGGCTAAAAATCAATGAACATTTATACCACCAAGCAACCAAGTCAGATAGCAAACATCTAATTGATCCAAATAAACCATATCTTCTGAAGACAAGATAAATCCAATGGGAAATTTACATTTTGAATGAACATTTAAAAACTAATGCCTTGGAAGGAAAATAGTCATGTCAATTCGTATGCATTGAACATGAATAACATGGATGTAGAGGCTTCATTCTTGAGTCCTGAGTAGAGAGTATTTACTTCAGTGAATTGGTGTAATGATTGAATGGTTACTTCAACTAACTTCCTAGTAAGTATAGAAGTTGGTTAGATAGTGGTGACAAGAAGAATGTCATATTAGCTTCCTACGAAGAAATGAAATGTCACCAGTAGCTCTTAAAGCATCATGGATCCTACCAGGAAAAAAATATGCTAATTAATCAAACTAGATTTTTCTAAGGTATACTATTCCCAGGAATACCATAATACTTGAAATATATTTATTGCCTACTCTATTCCAACTGTTTATTTGAGAAACTGACTCAATACGGCATTGCTCACAAAGACATGGTGTGGTGAAGGGAAGTTATAAAACTAAGTGATACCTGCATACTCAGGTGCCAAGTATCCAAAAGTGCCTGCAATTCTTGTCTCTATAGAGGCTTTTCCTTCCGGAGCAAGACGCACAAGACCAAAATCAGCAACCTTTGCCCTCATATCATCTCCAAGGAGAATGTTTGAAGGTTTTAAGTCCCTGTGTATGAAGCTTTGATGGGCCAAGCCATGGAGGTACTCGACACCCCTTGCCACATCCAAGGCAATCGTCAATCTTCTGTTCCACTCCAGTGGTTCCAGTCCTTCCTCTGGCCAGTTGAAAAGATGCCTGCTCAATGTTCCTTGATGCATGTACTCGTACACAAGCAGCTTCTCATTCCCGTCCAAGCAGTAACCTAGAAGAGCCACAAGATGCCGGTGGCGAACTTTTGTCAAAACAGCAATTTCCGACTTGAATTCTGCTGCACCCTTCCCTGTTATTGCTCCACACTCCATTCTTTTCACTGCTATTCTTGTACCATCATGGAGTTCACCTCTATAAACCGTTCCAAAACCTCCTTGTCCCAATATGTTCTTCTCACTGAAGTTGCCTGTGACATTTCTCAGAACTTGTATGGAAATGACCATGTTTCCAGCTTCAACCATTTGGATATCTCCTGCCTCACTGCCAGGTATGGTTCGCGTTTCACTGACACCACCAACACTGACATTTGAACCTGCAACGGTTATCTTCACACTCTCGTTATCCGACCCAGAATGCCTAGGATGAATAACTAGAGCATTTGGGCTCTGGACCCTGCTCAACTTCTTTTGCTTCATCCTAAACAGGCAGAAAATCAGGAAACCAATCATAGAAACCACAAAAACCGCCCCAATCACTGAAAACACGATCACTCCCACATGGGAAGACTTTTTGCCACCATTTCCAGAACCCCCACCGTTTTCTCCCTTTGAATTGGGAGCCGTTGGAGACACTGAACCCTGAGGGGACTGGCTACTCTTATCCTTCCCTATATCAACATTACCATTAGTACTCACAACTACATTACTCCTAAAACTCGGCACCTTCCCATAAAGCTGATTGTTCGCAACATTCAATAGACTAAGCCGAGGCAAAGTAGTAAGCTCTACTGGAATTGAACCAGTGAGATTGTTATCCGCAAGTACTATTCTTTGCAAAGATTTAATCTTTGAAAAATCCGGGGATATCTCACCACTAAGTTGCATCTTCTGAAAATTAACAACAGTTATATTCCCATCTCCACAAGCAATTCCAATCCAATCAGCACAAGGATCATTCCCCTTCCAACCCTCGGCAAACCTTTGAGGATACCCCATAAGCCCAACAACAGAAAGAAGAACCTGCACCCTGGAATCACAATCACCAGGTCCTGGCAAACAAAAACTGTTGGAATCCTTATCGTTATCTACCTCAACTCCATTGCCAAACACCGGCATAGGACCCTGAAACAAGTTATTAGTCAAGTTCACAACTTCAAGTGTCTTGAGACCCACCAACGAAGGCGGAACAGGACCTGTAAACCTGTTATCCCTCAAACTCAAAAGCTTCAAACTCTTCAACCCGGACAAATCAGGCAACGGACCCGTAAAAGCATTGGAGTGCAACCAAACCTCCGTCAAGAAAGTCATGTTCTGCAAAACAGCAACACTGCCACCGAGCCTGTTAACGCTCTTCTGCCCATTCAACCACAAAGACTGAATCTGAGAGCCAGAAAAGCTCAAAGGCAACGCCCCCTCGAGGTTATTGATGGCCAAGTGCAAAACCGTCAAACCAGGAAACACGTCGGAGCTGAAGAAATCCGGCAAAGTGCCTCTGACATTGGCAGAGTTGGCGGAGAAGTTCTGAAGCACAGAAGCGTTTCGGAGAGTCTGAGGGATCTCCCAGGGCTCAAAGGGGTTGTTGTCGATCTCCACCGCCTGGAGCTGCGACATGCCGGCGAAGAAGTCGGCGGGGACGGCGGAGAAGCGGTTGTTGCTGGCAATGAAGACACGGAGGTTGGTCAAGCCGTTAAGCGAGGGAATGGGACCCGAGATGTTGTTGTATTGGAGCTCCAACTGTTCCAACTGGGTCAAGTTCTGAATAGTTGCAGGGAGAGTACCCTGGAGATTGAGGCGGCCGATTTGGATCCGTGTGACCCGTTTATCTTCGGAGCACCTGACGTGGTCCCACTTGCATGGGACCGGGCCGGTCCATCCCGGCGGGTTGAGGCTGTTCTTGAGAGCCAGCATTACTGAAACATCGTCCTGGGAGTTGGCGAAAAAGGTCATCATGGTTAAGAAAATGAAGAAGGGTAGAGGATTTGGAAAGTAGGTGGTGGTGGTGGTGGTGGTACTGCTCACCATGCTGTTGTGGTTCTGTCCGTTAGCCGTGTGGGAGAAGGTAATGTGATGTGATGTGAGGGAAAGTATAGAAATTAGAAAAGAAAGTGTTTTGTTTGTTGAGTTTGGGTTTGGGAGTTGAAATGAGAAGGGAACGGGGAAGAAGGAGAAACGCACATGGCAGTGGGCCCCAGGTATCTGGCTGTCGTGACCATTGCTGAGTGAGTGAGTGAGAGACTCAGCGAGTGAAGCTCTCATGCATGGCCCATCATCATCATCATCATCTGCATTTTATTATTTTACTAATACTAATCTTAATATTAATGATTACAGTTTTTATTACAAATAAATTATACATTTTTTTTATTTAAAATAATGAAGTTCCATTTTTTTATACATTAAAAAAAGGAAAAGTTCGGCTCTATGGTAAAGCAATCACATGCAAATATGGGCTAATAATGTCTTAATGGTTGGCAAGGGCAAAACCAGGTCCAGCTGTTCTCCCAGGTTTTCAGACATGTCTGTTCTCCTATAAACTCATTTCCTTTTCAATTTCATCTCTTATTTGTTAAAAACAAATATTTTTCTCATTTATGGTTTAATTATACTTTTATTTTATTTCATCTATTAAAAATTTGAAGTTTGTTGTTTTGAGATTCATGTTAATGGTCCAAATGAAAACAAAAGAGTGTTTATTTGTTATATATATTTGAAGAGCATAATTATAACAGGTAAGGCTGAGAAAGACATAGGTTGTTCATAACCCCACAAACAAAAAAGTGATGGGAATGGAGAAATAAAATAAGAGCGGAAGCAGCAGATCATAAAGTTTTGAGTTTATGATTGTTGTGTTGTGTTCTGGATGTCTTAGCTGGAGGGTATATATATTAATAACCCTTGCTAATGAGGGAAGAGGGACTTTAAATGATTTTTAATCTTTTTTTAGTAACTAATAATGGCACAAGCAAACTTTTTTTAATGTCCTTGTTAGAGATGTCAACCATAGGTAGATAGGTACCACCTCTCACCCATATTTTAATTTTCATCTTTACATTTACGTTTTCTAACACAATTTATGTTTATATTACTTATAACCAGAGGGTTCATTTCAAACATTTTCTTATATATGTCGAAATTGTATTGAAGAAAAAATCAAGTGCATATCATTCGAGTTAAACTTAAGCTTAAATTTAAAAAATGTAACAACTCCTTTAACAAAGGAATAACTTATGAAAATTTATTGATTTGTAAATTTGTAAGTTTTATGTATTCTCTATCCAAAATATTTAGTAATTTGCGAAGTTAAAGTCATATATATATGAAATTAATTCTATGTAATAATTTCTTTTCAAATAAAAAACCTGCATTTAGAAGCATTGAGTTCTTCTCGTATTTTTACAGTTTTTTATTTTTATTTGTTATAATAAGAATAAAAATAAAATAATAAATAGTGATAATAATTGTTTTATTTTATTTTTATTCATTTTTGTTATCGGTTTCTTTCACCAAACCATTATTTATCATTTTTCATTTTCTTCCTCTGTTTTCCTTCCTTAGTTTCTTTTGTTTCTTTCCTCTCCAACATAGACCAGAGACATACAATAATAAACAGATTATAAAAATGAAATAAAGTTCATTCTTATTAGCAAATATTCGTTCTCACACTCTAATTTTTTTTATATAGATATAGTTTTGACATGTTGCTCCAGGTGTCACCTCTAAATCTTTATATAAAAAAAACTACAGTGGCATCCCAAATATAATATATATATATATATATAAAAAGACATCACAAATTTATAATATTAGAAAGCAGTTAAGAGATGTACTTAAAGTATTATAGGATTACAGTCTTCCAGAATTTTTTAAGAAATTAAAACTTCAAGCACTAGAGTATTTCAAAATATGCCCAGAATTTGAAACTTAAAACATAACAAGGTTCTTCAAAATGACATAAGAGAACTAAGAATTCCTAGTGAGTCTAAGCTACAGCATCATCTTCATTTCTCTCCAATGTTGCCTCCAAAGAAACCTCATCTTCCTTTGCTCACATCCAAGTGGATGATCATTGCAAAAGAAAACACATACAACAAGCACACAAACAAGCAAGGGTGAGTTAATTATATAAAAGCATGCATCATATCAAGCACATAACATACAAGAGTTAACTCAAATCAAAGCAGTTTAAGGCATACATCCTAGCATGTTATCTTCTAGACTTGACTCGTCCGGACTTTAGAATGATAGTCGAGCTATGGCAGGTCTTGTACTCGTGGTGACTTATGAAACTTGGGTTCCCCACCTTGCCACACTCACGAGATTAGCCTGTTCCGGGCCTTGAGGCATACTGGAAGCCCCCAAGACTAAGACTTCCTTCTACTCCTCACCACATGGATTAATCCCTCTACTTGAATATGATTAGCCATTGGAGTTTCAGAATGTCCCCCAAGATTGAGCTCCTACTTTCATTCTAAAACACTAAGGATCTCACCAAGAGATCCTACACAGATGGAACTTGATTTACAACTTGGATCATACTTTCATCACTTTATAATCATATACTTTCTGCCACAATCAACATATACACAATCTCAACAATATACAATACTCACCACTCACAAATTATAAAAATAACATCTCCACAATTGAATTTAAGTTAATCAATACCAAGAACCAAACAGCTCCAACTAACCCATAACAGCTCATAAAATACATCAATTTATACATACCTACAAGTAATATAATTATTGATTAACACTCACGTTTCAATATAAGAAACAACTATCCTTATTTTATTATATATATATATATATATATATATATATATATATATGATACGTACAGTATCTTGTAAATATTCATATTTATATTATATTATATTAGAAGCATATCAAACTCTCTTTTTAGGCACCTATTTTGTTGCAATCAAGGCTACTATGGATTCTAAATTAATCATAACTAACTGCCCACCCAGTAAATCATAAAGTGCAAAATGGATATTGAAGAATACCAACGCACCATTAAACTAATATATATATATATATATATATATATATATATATATATATATAGTACTTATTTTATTTTATAAATAGATATATTTACATTACATTATTATATATATATATATATATATATATATATATATATATATATATATAGGATACGTAACGTTATAAATATATATTTTTATATTATATTAAACTAATATATATATATATATATATATATATATGTATGGATCTTTACTTTAAATTCCAAACACACGGTGACTGATTTCCTAAAATTATATTGACTAGAAATTAAAATGATAACTTTATGCATCTACAATCAACTTGTTTTATTTTATTTTCATCCTAGTAAAAATCTTTCTTTACCCCAATTGGTCACCGGAGAGGACCCAGATGTCTGAACGCATCAAACTCACCTTCGACGCCAGCACATAAGACGAGTCACAACTGACTGGACCAGGCTAGAGTTGCTTTATGATCAGGGATGTGCCAACTCAGGTTTTTAAGGTTCCTCTATTCTACCAACAAAGAAAGGCTCGCAACAGTTAACAATTAATTTATTTAAATTATCTACCTTGTTCTCTTATGCTCTAAATCTGAAATGCCTAATTTTAATATTTTCACTTCCTCTCACAGCAACCTCAAACAATACATGTACATCTATTTTATACCCATATACATGCTATTACAGAACCCTTACTCCAGACCTTCCAACAAGATCAATTTCAGCCAACAAACTCATTCAAAAAACATTAAATTCATCACATCACAATATGCACAATTTCACAGTTTCAGTTATAACACCCAATACAATAAAAGTCATAAAACAGTTTCACAGAGCACACCAGTTGAACATTCATATGCATATAGTTTTATAAAATAAATTCATACAAAAATAATTAGCTCCCATTACCTGGAAAGCTTAACAGTATCACTCCTAGGAACGCTCTATCAGTACCTCCTCACAGAGACGAGTTTGACAGCACCTATAAGCCACCAAAAATTGGTGTAGAGCACATTTCTTAGAGTTGGAAGGGACAAAGAAACTAAAGGAAAAATTACCAGTAACAGGCAACCAGCAAGTTGCATGGCTTAGGTTCAAGAACGGTTGAAGAAAAGGGAAAAACACTTACCGGTCGGAACGGAAAAACGTTCGGTTCAAACTGAAGCCCTTGGTGCAGCGAGCGCGGAAACACCTTCAAATCAAAATTTGATCAGTTTAGTGAAAAGAAAATCTAGAGAGAAGGCAGAGAGAATTTTAGGGCAAGGGTTTTAGAGAGAGAAAAAAAGCTGGCAAAATGAAGGAATTATGATCTTTAGAAAACCCCTTCCTAAGGTCATGGGTCCTTAGCTTATGGGTTGACTGCCTCAACATAAGGCCCAATAGCCTTATTATTTTCAGACTCTTACACTACTTATATAATTATTTGTTGTTATTAATAAAATTATTAATTAATATGATTTCCACGTAATATTATAATTATTACTAATTAGAGGATGAATGTTGGTGAGCCAAGTAAGTGAGTTTTGGTAATTAAAACTAGAAATTTGGCCTACCTATATCTCTCACTTATTTTGCTCCTCTCAGTCTTTTCACTCCCCTCACATAAAACACAAAAACTTGGTAGTTTCAATTAAGGAGGAATGAAGAAACAAAGGAAGGAAGGAAAAGAAAGTGAAAATCAAGTTGTTAAAAAAATAGAAAGTGTGTTGAAACTTATAATAGATATGATTGACTTAGAAGAATAAGTTTTTTATAAAAAAATCTTTTTACAAAAATTTTAATACAATATTTTTAAAATATGTAATTAGAGTTAATATAAATTTTAAAATAAAATAAAAAAATATTCTCAAATCTTAGTAAATAAATAAAATTATATTTCAAAATATAAATATGCTAAAATAAACTACTATATTAAATATAAGTTAAAATTAATTAATTATGTATTATTATTTTGAGATTTTATTTTATTTATTTATTAATTATGATATATATATAATGGATTTTTATTTTTTGTGTACATTTATTATTTAAATAATTATTTTATCAATATTATTTTTAAGGGAAGATTTGTTTAAATTTAATTACCTTTTTTATTTGACTTTTATTTAAATTAACTACTTTTAATTAAGAAATCACTTACAATATAAATAAAAGCTACTTACAATAAAATTATAAATATTATTTATATTTAATTTTATAATAATAATAATAATACTAATTTTATTATTTTTTATTATCATAAAATTCTTATAGTTTTCATACATATATATACATAAAAGATACATAAAAGGAATAATAATCATAATCGATTACTGGCTTTTAACATAACTGAAATTATATACACTTTTTTCGCAAATCACTTTATTTGACACGGAAAGTTTTTCATTTAAAAAGTGCATCGTTTTTCGTATTTTCTTTTTTATGTTCATGTTTTTTTCCCTAAATGCCCTTGTAAAACTCAACAAATCCAAACATACATTTAATCCTAACGTTATTAATTTAAAACTAATATTGCAATTATTAAATTAAAATTACGGTAGTCATAAAAGGTCATATCGTTATAGCTTAATAATGATAGTATTACAACTAGCTTAAACAAATAGCTTTTTAACTCAGATTATGCTTCAGTTTTAAAAAAAAACCGAAGCGTATAAAAGTGTGGTGACAATTTCGTAATTTTGAAGATATTATATGTCTTGATTTAGTTCGAACTGATGTCTAAGAGGGTATACTGTCTCGATTTTCTGACGAACTGAGGCAAAACACCTTGACAACTTTTTGGAAATAGGCCTACTGTCTCGATTATCTAACCAATCGAGACAATATGTTCTGTCAGAAATTGATTTTGAACATTTCAAATCAATCTTGTCAACCTCTACTGTCTCAGTTCCATGTCATGGCCCCTTTATGCCTCGGTTTAAGAGCGAACCGAGGTCTATAATTAGAAGATATTTTCAAAATTTTCATTTACAATTTTATTTTGAATTTTTTTGCAAGGTTTACGTATTGGTTGTTTTTATAATCAAGATAATAGTATCTTTAATGGTTAAATTCCAAAAGCGTAAAACAGTAAGCACATTTAACTTTTTCTTCTTCTTCTTCTTTTTCCGCTAGAGAGTCGTTTCTCATCTCGTGCAAACAACTTCTTTGTGTCGCTCTATTGTCGCTGCCTCCCTCACGCTGCCTACACCACTGGTCGTCGTTGCATCTGTCGCACGAACGTTGTTACCTCCATTTTCCTCGTGCGGACTACACTTTTCGTTGTTGCCACCGTCGTTCGTCGTCGCTACCGGCCGTTCATCGCCGCTAACGGCTATTTGTCGCCACCTTTGACCCTTCGTTTCCGCCTTCAGCCCTTCGTCGCCGCCTTCGGCTGTTTCACGCCGCCTCCGGGCGTTTCGTTCGCTGCCTCTGTTGTCTCATTATAAATAAAAAAAGAAAAAAAATATTTTGAATAGGCAAAAGACCCAATTTCTGGAAAAAAATATGGCATCTACTGCCTCGGTTCGAAACCCACCAAGGCTAAAGACCCCCACATACTACCTCATTTAGAGCCGAGGCAAAAAGACTACCCCTTTTTCCTTCGATTGTATATGCCTCGGTTCATGAACCGCTGGGTATATACGAAAATAACTAGTGTCGTTTCCCTTTACTGCACTAGTGGTGTTTAAAGAAAAGTTTGATTGAAAAGAAAAAAACAAAAACAAAAAAGGGGAGAAAAAAACAAACAAAAAAGGGGAGAAAAATAGATAATAGAAATCCTGCTCCAAAACAACATTAATGCTAAACATGAAATTGCAAATCAAATTCTTTCAACAATGTTGAATTATATTTGTTGTAACCATGTCTAAATTATCTATATGTTATCACAAAATAAAATGGGAAAATACATCTAAGGTTCATTGGATGTAAGAGAATCTTTTTTAAGGAAAACCCCTCACTCCATACCAAGAAGGTTCTAGAGTTGTTTTGCACTAAGGGATGTGGACCACTGCAAATCAATTACCTTCCATTCAAACCATCCATAAAAACATCAATATTACATTGGGTGATAAAATAATAAAGAAATTATCTTCAAATTTAAATCCTATATATTCAACAAAGATAAGAGATATTAATTACCATACAACATGTATCAAATAGAAAGACCAACAAGCAAACTACTTCTTCCAATTATAAAACGTCTAGAAACAATGTTCATTGAAGCCAAAATTAGAAAGTGAATTTATGATTACACAAATAACAAATTTTCATCCACATTCCAAACTTTAATGGAAAAATATGTCAACATTGATTTAGAGTGAAATTATAGTATTCAACCTACCGATTGAAATGCTTAGGCAGTGAAGTTACATACACTTTATATGTCTTGAAGAAAAATAATAATTAAGTGCCTTTATTTCAATAATTCAAGTGAGAAAGATACATATTAGCCATTTTGTAGCAAACAATTAACAATAAAAATTGTCATCAAACCAAATAAAACAAAAGGTGTATGATAGTTGCTCTATATTGTTCAGATATAAAACAATGTTTTTTTCTAACGAGGGAAGAGGGACTTTAACGCCGTGTTCGCATCAACAGATTTTACTACTCATGTGGGTTTGCGAGCGATGAATCAAAACCACAGTGTTGTTCACTTTCGTGGATTTGTGATGACGGAATTGAGGACATTTGCGGGATACCTCCTTTTGGTATCACTCGCCATGCTGAGAAGATTTGCGATGAATTGAAGGGAAATGACTCTTTACCCTTAATACATATGATAATACCAGCTGAGAACACGGTGGAGGATGCTCTGACGCCTACACTTGCGCATGAGAGTGAGAGCGCGGTCGAGATTCCTCGTCGTCTCTGCAGCGACGTGACAGATGGGACGCTCGAAGAGTGGCGGCGGCATGACGGAGGTGTTGGTGGTCATGGCAAAGCGGACGAGGGTTCAGAGCATTTGTAGGAGGCGATCGACCTGCTTCCACATCTCTAAGCACTCAGCTTTGAATGAGTCGGCCTCATCCACCGCCGAGCGAACTCGCTCCGCCTAAGAACTCCTCATCCACTGCTTCCATATATATTAGTTCAAACAAGTATAAAAAAGATATACAACACAGAGAGAACAAAAGAAAGCAGAATACTATCTATTATTCTGTTAACCACTGCAACCACATACATCATCCACATAACAGTAAACATAACAAAAGAAAAATAATCAACCATAACTTTTGAACAGTTACGAACATTTATGTACAAGAAAATAATAAAACTGTAATAAAGAGTCAAAAGAAAGAAACATATTAGCCATCTTGTAGCACACAATTAACAACAAAAACCGTCAGCAAACCAAATAAAACAAAAGGCGTTTGGTAGTTTCTCTTTATTTTTCAAGTAAAGAAGAATGTTTTTGTGATATATATATATATATATATATATATATATATATATATATATATATATATATATATATATATATATATATATATATATATATATATATATATATATATACACCATGAGAAAAGATAAACAAGTTCACAAAGAAAACCTAACACAAGAAGCAAGGACTGGAGAATAAACAAACATGCAAGAGGCCGGTGACGAACTTTTGTCAAAATAACAATTTCATACTTGAAGTTTGTTGCACCCTTCCCTATTCTGGCCCCACACTCCATTCTTTTCACTGCTATTCTTGTACCATCATGGAGTTCACCTCTATAATCTGTTCCAAAACCTCCATGTTCCAATATGTTCTTCTCACTAAAGTTTCCCGTGACATTCCTCAGAACTTATATGGAAATGACCATGTTTTCGGCTTCAACCATTTAGATATCTCCTGCCTCACTGCCACGTATGGTTCGCGTTTCACTAGCACCACCAACACTGACATTTGAACTAGCAATTGTTATCTTCACACTTTCATTATCCAACCCAGAATGCCTAAGAAAATTATTGTTAACCACTACAACCACATACATCATCCACATAATAGTAAACATAACAAAAGAAAAATATTCAACCATAAGTGTTGAACAATTAGGAACAATTATGCACAAGAAAATAATAAAACTGTAACGAAGAGTCAAAAGAAAGAAACATATTAGCCATCTTGTAGCAAACAATTTACAACAAAAACCGTCATCAAATCAAATAAATTAAAAGGCGTGTGGTAGTTGCTCTTTATTGTTCAAGTAAAGAATAATGTTTTTGTGATATATATATATATATATACCATGAGAAAAGATAAACAAGTTCACAAAGAAAAGCCAGCACAAGAAGCAAGGACTGAAGAATAAGCAAACATACAAGATGTCTGTGGCGAAACTTTTGTCAAAACAACAATTTCAGACTTGAATTTTGTTGCACCCTTCCCTATTATTTCCCCACACTCCATTCTTTTCACTGCTATTCTTGTACCATCATGGAGTTCACCTCTATAAACCGTTCCAAAACCTCCATGTCTCAATATGTTCTTCTCACTGAAGTTGCCCGTGACATTCCTCAGAACTTGTATGGAAATGACCATGTTTCCGGCTTCAACCATTTGGATGTCTTCTGCCTCATTGCCAGGTATGGTTCCCATTTCACTAGCACCACCAACACTAACATTTGAAATTGCAACTGTTATCTTCACACTCTCATTATCTGACCCAGAATGCCTAAGAAATTTTTTTTAACCATTACAACCACATACGTAATCCACGAGTAAACATAACAAAAGAAAAATAACCAATCATAATTGTTGAATAGTTACGAATATTTATGCACAAGAAAATATAAAACTATAATAAAGAGTCAAAAGAAAGAAACATATTAGGCATATTGTAGCAAACAATTAACAACAAAAACCGTCATCAAACCAAATAAAACAATAGGTGTGTGGTAGTTTTTCTTTATTTTTCAAGTAAAAAAGAATGTTTTTGTGATATATATATAGAAAATCCACCACAAGAGGCAAGGACTAGAGAATAAACAAACACACTAAAACAAATATTTACAACTGAGAATGATCACCTACCTTCTGCTGATGTGAAAGAATCAGGAAATCCATATGGGCGATTAAGTATACTTGTCTGTGTGTTATCCAAGCTTGGTAGAAGCGAAGATGAAGAAGAGGACTCCATTTGACTTCTACCTTCATAAGCCTGCCACTTCTTAAGTGCTTGTGGCAAGGACATGTCAAGGTCAATGCCATATATATCTTCAGAATTCAGATCAGATGGTTTCCAGAGTTCAACAAGAGAAGAAAGCACATTAACAGTATGACCCACGCCAGGCCTTTGATATGGCTCCCTGACACAGTAGTGACCAGCTAACTCTGCAATAGCATGACCCATGTCAATTTGTATGCATTGAACATGAATAACATGGATGTAGAGGCTTGTGGCAGTTTCTTCCCGTACCTCCGTAAATTTCTCAAGCACTTCAATAATTGAATAATTTATTTTTTCTTTTTTAATTATATAATTTCTGGAGTTTAATTTCCAGATTGCATAATTCAGAACTCATTTTTTTTTTAATTTTAGTTTATGCAATTTAAAATTAGCTTTTAAAAAAATATTTTTCAGATTATGTAATTTGAAAGTAATTTTTTATTTCTGAATTAACAAATCCAAAAAAGAACAAAATGGAAAGTTTATTTATATGTATTTACAGTAAGACATTTATGGAGGTACGGGAAGAAACTGACCACAGGACATTGCATAGCATCCAGGTAAGGCCCAATATCAGTTATTCCATTTCTTTATTTTATTATTTTAATTATCTTACCACTACTATCTATCTCACATTTTTAACAATTGTAATAACTATGTTTCCTCAATAATCTATATGACTTAATTATTTTTATGAAAATTATCTACAACTTATTATTCATCTAGATTTACTACATCTATACATTTTTTAATGTGGGTAAAGTACTTCACCTTCAGGTCAAAAATAGTTTTCCAACCTGTAACTACCCTACTCACTGAATTACACAATCAGAAATTATTATGTTAATAAATTTAATTCTATTTTTTATAACATTGAAAATCAGACGTAATCCTAAAACACAAACACAGCTGTTTTTAGTGGCGTGAGAAAGACAGAAACAGAGAACAGCAAAGGAAGGGTGTTTTATGGGTCGGGAATGCAACTGGATGCGTACACATTTCCACAGAAAGCAACGATGGTATTTGTTTTCTAGCCCAACCCAATAGTCGTGGTTGCTTCATTCTGCACACATAATAGTTGATGTTTTCTTTTGGCCCACATATCTGTTTCTCTTGCTTGTTGTAGTGCTTCCCTAGCTGGCATAGTGTCCAATATTCATTAAATTGACCTTTGAAGTTGTATTTCTCTTGCTGCTCAAACAAATACCGATTTTGGTTTCTTAATGATTGGATTGACAATAGTAACTCAACATCTACTGCAACTTTACGTGTTTGAAACCAAAAATGCATCAACAACACATTATTACGTTAAAAGAACACACTTTTTTGTTGTCAAAGTCTGGTTTGGACCTCATCTAAATAATTTAGGCTCAGTGTGCTGACCCAACACAATTTTCAGAGAAATTTGTTATGCCTTTGTAGGTATTTTGAGGAAGATACAACGTTATGGATTATCTAGTCTTTCACCTTTATATAACATTTTATAGAGTTTGGCTTGACGTGAGAGGAAATTTCGTTCAAATATTCTTCCCACTTTAAATTTGTGCTGCACAAAGTTTTTCATGTTGTTTTGCTTCAAACCGAAAGAGATTTATAGGTATCTGGTTCTGAAGGTATAGTTCTTGATAACCAGAGGGCTCAATGTTCTGTCAATGCAAGCACTGAGAATCATTTTCATTATCTTGTTATTTTTCTCTTTCAAAATTTAATTTTAATTCTTAGGATCCTGAGTCTACTTGGATTGTAACGTGACCTTTTTTTCGTCACTTCATCATTCTTTTTTCCTTTTAATCTTAATAGAAAATAAATTGGACAATGCCAGCCACGGGATAACAACGATAAGGGTAGAGATGCAAGGTCATACTCTACCACATGACGTGGAATCAAATTTTTAGACCTCAACATGGATTAAATATGACCTCTTCTCTAGTTTTGTTAACAACAATTTTTTAAGTCTAATTAAGCATTAAGAAGTTTTTAGTAGCCCTGATTTGTTTTCTATATATATAAAACAGAGAAAAGAATATCAGATTTGAATGTATGAACTAGCAAAAACAACTTTAAACCCTTCATTCTTAGCATCATCAGATGTGCACTTCTTGGCCATATTCCAGAAACTCGAGTGGAGGTATGCATTTTAAATTCAGAAACATTATATTAAAGTTTACTGTCATGCACAACTACATTGTGGACACATTTCAGCAACAGAATCATTGGTATTTTTGTGAAAGGTCTAAGGCCCAATCGTGCAAGTAGCATTTGTGTCTGACTAATAAACTAGTTTGGTACAGAAATTCAACTATGCGAGTTAAGTGGGTTGATCACAGCAAAAGTTAGTTAAAGATTATAGAAGCTTACTGGGCAAGCTGTTGAAGAAATTGGAATCATGAGCATGTGTTTGACAGTAATTTGTACATAGGAAAAGGCATTGGTATGAATACTTATCAAAATTGAGCATATGCGGCTAATCCTTGTCTCTGGTGGACACTAACTAATCAGCACTACCTTCATGTTTATGGTAAACAATTGTAAAGTGAGGAAGCATGAGAATATATTAAAAAGTCACCAGACAAGTGGAAGAATTTGCTTTAAATAATAATAGTAATAATAATAATAGTAATGTGTAGTAGTAGTAGAGTGTAATTATCAACTAGAGTACTTATTATTATGTATATTTTCATTACTGCAATGGTGATTAAGGTATGCAATTAGTGATGTTAAGTGGGTATGTGGTGGGGGACCAATTTGAATAGTTATGGAGGCCAATGTGGTTATGAGCGGCGTCTGGGGAGATGAACAAAACGACGGAAAGATGAACTTGTCTCTAACTGCCATGACCAAAAGGTAGAGTGTCACTTGGTCACGTGCCATTTATGTGACAGGGTAAAAGCAAACACAATAGGATTGAAAGACACGATTCATTAAATTGTGTTGTCTTTGGCACTGTCTTATACCTGTGTTAGTTTCCTGAGAGAAAAAAAAAAGTACTGTTCTATTGCATTGTTTATTGCTCTCTCTCACTTTTATTATTATTATCTTCAACGGGTTTTGATTGGACAAGGATGCTACATAAGTGGCTAGCTTGCATTTGCCATGAGGTTTTTTAATGTTTATGTTGATCACTCTCTTTGACCTGCTTTGGACATGTGCTTAGGCCTTAATGGGCTAATTAGTAGGCATTCCCCTAGCCTAGGAATTCTTTTTAGTGCCTAAAGTGATTGAAAAATTTGCTTTGATTTGTGAAGCATATAGGTCTTATTTCTCCACTACCCTCAGCTACTTTCTCTATCTTTTTGGGTGTTAAAAGACTAATCTCCTTTGAACATGTGCTTAAGTTTCTAATGCCCCATTAAAATATTGGTTATTATGTCTAACTTTGGCTGGTTCAACCCAAAAGCATGATGCAGGATCCAATTTTGCCAAGATATATTCTTCATAAAGCACTTTTTGTAGGATAGGTATACTTCTTTATAAGCCCTGCCTTGTCAGCCCTTTAGACAAGTGCTTCTCTCTTATATTCTTTCTCCATTAATTCATCATATTGCTCTTGGTTAACCTCCCCTCTAGTTTTAACTATTATTCTATGGCCGATGCATGGTTGGTGCTTTTAAGATCACATTCAAGTATGCTGCTGACACCAAATAGAGCTATGAAAAAGGCAAGAGCTTCCTGCCAAATTTTGTCTCTCTGAACCTTCTGCATTAACTTCAGAAGGGATCCTATGATTTATCTCCTGTAATCCTTCTGCAAAGATAACATTTCCTCTTTTCCTTTTTCCAGTTTCAACCAGTGGAATCTTAAATAGTGACAACCTCAAACTAAATTCGTCACCTTTTTTTTTTGACTATTTACCTATCCATCATTCATACAGGAGCATTAGTGTTAATTATCAGGATAAAGGGCATAACACAAAATCCGTACGGTTGATATGGTGTGAAAACTGAAAAGCAATGCTTGTTATACTACAATATAAATTGTACGATTGTTCAGCACAATGCAAGGGAATTAATCTGAAAATACTAAAACCAAAACCGAGGTGGTTCCTTGACATCTGCTAAACATAGAACTGTGTGAAGACAGTGTCGTTGTATTTATATGCATTTATTTTACCAAGTTAGAGAAAAAAGAAGAAACAATGGAACACCGACAAGACACACTAAAATTCTTTGGTATTATTATTTCTGAAACCATATATCGATGTGTTGGAAGCATATTCTTCCAAAACTCAATCGATTCTTTTTTGTTACATCGGAGTACCGTTGTGATTGTACCCGTACAATAGATCCCATGTTGGATCCATTATCCATATGATGCTCCAATAGCAATGCCCTATGTATATGTATGTACAGTGCCTCCCCAAAAATATATTACAAAACTAGCTTTTATGTATTATTCTACTTTGTCCATCGCGTGATAATTGATGCTACCACCAACCCCATTTTAATAATTGACAAAAAACATGTTTAAATTCATAGCAATACTTATCAGAGGGAATAAACCCATAAAAGACATACCACGGTTGGATCTATTGAGGAAGAGGTTTATCGATTACATCTAAACCCAACTACATAAGTGTTTTGACAGGATTTAGAATCCTAATCCAAAACATTCAAAGTTGTCCGCTCCGATGTCCAGTTGTGCTTTCTTCTCTCTTCTCCTTGTCCAAGCCGCAGGGAAGGGTGCCTGCAAAAGACACTCCGACGCTCAAGTCAGTGACCTCGCGTATTAATCTTGTAATCAAGATTTAGTTATCAGAGCTCTAAGTTTCAGTTCAAGTTCAAGTTACCTGTCTTCTTTTTCAGACAAATATTTATAAATTATAATAAGCTTACCGTTAGGTCTGACTATTAATCACCCATGAATGAGATTATTAATTGTCAATGACAATTATTTTCATTAATTCCCCGGTAGTTATTACTATTGATTACCTTAACGGCTCTTTAAACCGATCGGTTTATTGACCTGAGAGGTATCATCGGTCTGCCGACTCTTCTACCCCTTTATCGTTCGGTTGGTTGCAAGCCCATTTTACCGAGCGGTTAACTGTTTGTCCGCTCAGTTCATTTGCCTAGGAGGTATCATCGGTCGGCCATGAGCTCAAAATAACTTAGAGGCTCTCTTGCACCTTTACCATTCGGTCGACTATAAGCCCATAGTAACAATAAGGATTTAACATTGTTCTTTACTCAAAACTTTAAGACACTGTGTTAACGAGTCTTTCACATTTATACCGTACTCTATTTTCTCATTTCTATTCAATATCAAACTTGAACTCACACTTAAATTTCTAAAAGCTTGATATATGTGATTTTGAGTGAACTAAAAAGTATAAGAAGTTAGTAACGGTTGAAATAAAAGGTTTTTGCTATCAGTTGAAGTAGTGTTGTGGGTGTCGACGTAATAATTGAAGAGAAGTTGTGGTGAGACAATTGCATGTGTGGGTAAAAAATGTTAATTATTTGAAATGATGATATTAAGGGCATGGGTGATATTAAAGAAGTGAAGGTGGTAGCTTTCCCTTTTGTGAAAGATATATAGGATTGTGAGTGATGATAGTGTTAGATAGTGTTAGATAGTGTAGCATGATGGATTTGTGTGACCCATATACTCATCACAAGCAAGGGATGAGAAGTCGCGTGGTTGATATTAAAGATCAAATTAAGGAAAGAAAAAGGGCGGTTGCTAGTTGAAAAAGAGCAAATGTTGGATCTATGGCCATTATGTTTCTATAATTTCGTGCGTGGAATAATGGACCATACCATTATCTTTTAAAAACTGTCATGTTAATGATGGAGATTGAAGGCCATGGAATGCAAACCCTCCAATCTCATTCCTTTCTTGGCTCGATTATATCCACTTGGTTTCCTATATCCGACGTAATGGTCCAAATTGTTATCCTTTTACCCGAACAAACAACAATATATGTTCCACTTCCATTTGCCACTTGGTTTAGCTATATTTTCATGTCCAATGACTTCATTCCGACTCCAATATAGTTTCTAAGAGAAAATTTGTACTTTCTTGGATAATATTAGTAATCATTTGGGTACAATAACTAAGTTAACAAATCCTTTATCCTCTATTTCTACTCTCTTGGAATTACATTTTTAAATGTGTATTTTCCGAATTATATAAAATTAACCTGATTGGATATAATCATATATGGTCACAATATCATGTTAGAAATTCAAGATTAGGTGGAAGTCATATATGGAATAAAAATAATAAAATGAATAATATAAAAATAGAAGGACCTAAAAACTCATTATTTTAAAATTTTAGATTAAAAGTGGTATCTCGATCTTTTATATAAACTTTTTCATGTCTCAAGTGTTGAATATCCTTGATATATTTTTTGCGATTAATAAAAACAAATAGATCAATAATATTTTATTCTTACAATTAAGATTATGGGATCTAATTATAAATATTGATATATACCATAATAAAATAAAGAAAGAAGATACCAACATAATAAAAAATATTATAATTGAGAAAATAAGAAAGAAAGGAGTGGTGCACCTTAATTACAATTTTAATAGAAGAGAAACTCACCGTAAATAAATAGACAAAAATACTAATATTAAATAATCAACTTTTGAGTAGACATTCAACACTAATGAGACATGAGTTGAATACAGATACTAACACCACCTTTAATAAAAAATATTAAGATAATAAGTTTATATTAAGATAATAAATTTATAGGTCTTCATCTTTATATAGTGCTATGATCGTGTAAGTTAACCTATAAAAATGGAATAGATTTAGTGACTTTTTCTTGGAAAATGTTGCGTAACTTTGGTTAATTTTATTCAATTTTTAACTTTTCTTTTAAAAATTTTACTTAATCCATTTCCATGAAAAATCTATTGTGATAATATGGTGTTAATTGAGTTCATCTATAAACAAATCAACTCAAATAATATGATGTCAATTGAACTTATTTACCAAAACATTGACTGAGATGATATAGTGTTAACTAAACTCAACTATAAAAAAATCAACTCGAATTATACGTAAGCTCACCTATAAGAAAAAGTTAAATAGGATGATATATTGTTAAGTGGGTTCCAATAAAAAAAAAAGGTCAAATCATATATGTTATTTGAGTTCACTTGTCCAACAAATCAACTTCTATGGTACGGTGTTAATTGAGCTCAATTATAAAAGAAAAAAATTTATGGGAAAATGTGGTGTTAATTAAGCTCACCTATGAAAGAAATTAATTTGAATACTAATGTGTACAGTGAGCTCACTAGTAAATGAAATTATTGTGTTGATGTATTGTTAATTAAACTCATGAAAAATTTGACTTGGATAATATAGTATTAAATGAGCCCAAAAAAATAGACTTGAATGCTATGTTATTAACTAAATTATGTGGTGTTAACTACACTCACTGTTTCCGTAGATATTTTGTGGGACCGAGATACTAACATTTTTGTAAGACTGAGACACTAACCTTTCTGACGTATTCTCCTTGCATCCGAAGGCCTGAATTGTCGAAGTTGCTCGCTTTCCTTCAATATGAGCCGCTCGCTCCTCTTCGACCGCTCGACCTTCAGTGGGGACCGCGCGGTTGCCTTCAGGACATATATTATGATAATTGAGTATTATGAACTCAGTAGAGCGTGAGTAGAATGTGAATGGAACGTTTTGGAGTGTGAATTGAGCATAAGTGAAAACGTACCTGACTTTGTATTTATAATTTACCTCATGGATCCTGAGTTGATACAAGCCCAATAAAATATAAACAGAATAAGATATAATCAGATTACTTAAAAATCCGGTTGGTTGCAATATCTGTAATTAGATATTCTTTGATTATTTTATCATCTGCTGGACTGTTGACCCAGTAACAACTTAAGCGCTGACCCAATTACGGCCCAAACCATTTGACCAATAGCAGATAGACCGATCGACTTTATTCAGTAACCGTTCGGTCCATATTTCATTCGATACACTCACCAATCACAAAAATTCAAAGGATGTTGGTCAATGACAGATGAATATAAAGATGAAGAGGATCAATTACATTATAATAAAAAAGGTGTAGAAATAATAAAAAAAATGTTGATCCAAAACATAATATGGATCAATATTCATCTTATAAAAAAAAGAATGTCATACTAAGAAAAGAAAATTATCGTAATCAATACATAATAATAGTAAGAAAATTGCTATTATAGACACATAATTGCAACTCTAAAGAAGAAACTGTTAATATAAATAAAGACTACACTTCAGAAAGATAATATATTGACAATGAATACTCTGACTTTAAGGTTTTCCTAAATTCTTCCATACTCGAATGATTTACTAAACTCTTGAATACAACAATATCAAACATTCATATCATGACATCCATGTCATGATTATACAATTAAATCCCATAAATATTAGGAATCTTGAGATATGGAAGAACTTTATTTCTTTCCCAAATATGATGAAGCAATACTCAAAAGCAATAGATAGCAGCATTTGTCAATCTTTTAATACAAATTCTATGTAAATTATTAAATGAAATTTGAATTCTGATATAAATGAAAACGGTACACACAAGTTATGTATGTTCTAAGATGCTCGTGAAAAACAAACCCAACCGTCTTCTAAGTGAATAAATTAATAACAAGATGCTTTAATTGGTGTCTCTTTATAATTCTATCTAAAACCCGAAAGCAAGTTGAAGGAGCAGAAATGGAATTTAGAAAGAAAAAAACAGCGAGGGGGTTCACATAATTCATAAATACTATGTAAAAAAGGGTTGTTGGGAAGTGAAGGACAGGAGTTGCATTATTTATTGTGAGTGGAGTTGTTAAGAAACAAATGATGTCATATCATAGTACATGGGATCATGAATAATATATGGATGGTCCGAATAGGATGGGAAGAGTAGTTATGCTAGACGTGCTAGATGGAACCAAACATGAAACTTTGAAATCTGACCCCATGCATTGGTGTTATCTGAAACACTTTTGAAGTGGTGAAGATGGAGAGAGAAAGAAAGCTAGAGGCTTCAGAATCTTTGGTGGGAATAATGATTACACTGTTGTTGGCCTGTTTTTCGGTTCTTCCTCATCAACCTACTTCTACTTTCAACTTTGTAACTGCTTCTCACTTGTTAGCTTTCTCAGAAAAGTCTAAATTTTTGCAGAAGGAAAACAAAAAAGTTTAGATTTTTATATGTTGTTCTTAGCATAAACTTTTTTGCACAGTCATGGACAAAATTTTCATTTATGGCAAGTTGTAATGAGATAACAATTTAAAAGCACCGTTTTATAGACTATTTACTTAAAGAAAAAAAAAAAAGATTAGAGTACACTAACTAAGAGACACTGAAAATACTGTAGCACATTATTAATTTGATCATATCTCCCACTCTCTTTTTATATATCCCAAAACCTCCTTTTCTTCCTCTGACTTCTCTGTTCCCTAACTCTCCACTTCTTTCTTACCTGTTCTTTCCCATAATTAAACATCAATACCCACCATCTCTATGTCTCTCTCTCCCCATTTACTCTTCTTTGCTTTTTATTCCTTTTCAGTTAAACTTGTTAAATAAAAAAGAAAAAAATATCTAAGCCCACACCTTACCCTCTATTAGTGTTTCAGAAACATAGAAAACTCAATGACCAATTTTGTCTTCTCATAAACAGTCATAGCTAGGAAAGCTACACTGGAAACAGATGTCTCCGATTTCAAAGCAGTTTTTAGGTGATTTCAGAAGCAGGCCACTTTCACTTGATCTTGAAATTTGAGAAGGTATGCAACCTTCTTGCACTCTCATCTATGTACTTAAGTAAGTACTGTTTGTCTTACTTTGGTTTTCACTTTTGCTTCTCTCAACTCTTTCTTGGGTTTAGATGACTCTGAAATACTGAATAAAGGAAATGGTATGTGGATTTTACCTTCAAACTTTGTGTCATCGCATCAGTGCCTGCCCCGTTTTGCCTCCACCAAAATCTGCCTCTCTAGCCAAGCCTCCAGAGTAATTTTCCTCTCTAAACTGTCATAAGTAGGCTTTCTTTGTTGCTATACTGGGTGTTTGTTTATACAGAATGGAAGTCCAGGTAGATTTAATTCTAAAATTGAGAGGGACTGAGATGAAACAACCATCTTCATGCAGTTCTTTGTTTTCGATATGTTGATGTTGTTGGATCTCCATATTAATGTTCTTCTTTGTCTCTGTTTTGTGTGCTGAATGATGGTCTTACTGTCTCCAAGCTTTGACTTGCTCTTACAAACTGATGGTGTTCAAGTTTTTTCTGGGTGCTTCGTCCTCTCTCTCTCTCTCTTTCATCAGGAGACACTCATGACGTTCAATCTCCTTGGTCAATGAGTCCTTGGAAATATATAATAAGAAAGAATCTCCATATCAGATTCAACATTGATTTCAAAATAGATATAGTATATTACTAAATATAGTTAACAATTACAGGATTTTGATGATACTTTTGGCCATGATGAAATGTGAAAACACTGATATTGGCTAATTAATTATTCATGAACTTCATGGCATGTCCTTGCTAATCACTTACAACAAGCATATGTGAAGAAGATTCAGACAGTATGAGTTCCTTGCTAAAGATTTTAGAATTGTATTCTACAATCTGATTTCACCCTAATTTCAAATATTCGATCATACTTTCGTAAATCGGATGGCTTTGAATGTTTCCTATTAAGCACTCGGCATTCTTGTTTATATGAATTTTTAGTCGGCAAGTCTGAAAAAGCTAGAATATAGGATGGTTGAATTTTTGTGTTGAAAATAGTAGTAGTTTTTAAACATTACATTTTTCAACCGAATATGTCATAACAAATTCCGAAAAGGCAATTAAATAATGGTTTTGTTAGCAGATTTGAGTAGAGTTACGATCACTGCTACGAGTTACCAATCCAATATCCCATTTGGCTGGCCAAACATATAATGAAACAAACAAGCACCAACTAGAAATGCTTTTCCAGCAGGGAAAGTTCATTTTTAAGCCATAGGAATCATAAAACACGGTACTTGGATGAGTATCTAGTCATCTTTCACAGTATCAGTATTGATTCAAGATTTTTGTTATGATTGCTTAATGAGCTGATTGATTTTCTTGGCTTAACTAATTGCAGGATAAAGTAAATATCCCAGAGCAAGCTCAGAAATAGATTTCATTCTGGATAATCTGGTGGTTAACTCCCACTCCTATTTGTTAAATTAGCTTCTAACTTGAGCACAGCTACATCATGAAACCAAACTTTGATCTTGAAGTTGAGGCACATGCAGAATATGAATCTGAAGTTAGCAGCCAGGTTGCTTCCAATGTTTCTATTCAAGAAACCTCTATAGGTCCTTGTAGTGACAGCCTCACTAACATTTCCCACACCACAAATCCAATTGGGAGTCATCCTAATTCAGATGCTATTTCACTTGACTTAACTCTCAACTTCAAGAACAGTGAGCCAGGGGGAAGAGATTCAATAGGATTCTCATTCTCAAGCACTAGCGAGAGCAGCAATGAACCTGCTTCTCAAACCACAGCAGCGACCATATCACGAGTCTTCTCTTGCAATTACTGTAAGCGCAAATTTTTCAGCTCTCAGGCTCTTGGTGGACACCAGAATGCCCACAAGAGAGAAAGAACATTAGCAAAAAGGGCTTTGAGAATGGGATTTTTCTCTGAAAGGTATGCCAATCTAGCATCTCTCCCTCTTCATGGTTCCTTTAGGTCCTTAGGAGTAAAGGCACACTCTTCACTGCACCATGGCTTCTCACCAACAATGAGGCCTCCTGAGATAAAAAGCAACGCAAGATTTGATCAAGGGTATGTTGGCATCCCAATATTCTTGGAAGATGATGAGTCAGATTTGTTGTGGCCGGGTAGTTTTCGTCAGGTTGTCGAGGCTGGTGATAGTCATCAGAATTTCATACTGACTGGAAGTTCAGATTTGAGTTTTACTGGGGTTAATCCACCTGTAGACATAGAGAACTCAACACCAGATTTGACTTTGAAACTTTGAAGGACGTAATTTGGTACAGTTCCGGCCTTGAGTTGTCTGCTTTATTGTTATGTTGTTGTACAGTAAGACATGCATGCAAGGGGCCAAGATTGCCAGATTCGTTACTAGACTTGTTGGGTTTCCTTTTAGTTTCATTTTCAGTTTTCTCTTAGGAATCTTGCTTTGGTATTTTGCTTTGTATGTTTCTAGTTGTATAAGGGCTCCGGGAGGACAATTTTGGAGCTTCTGTGCTTGTTATATAAATCATGTCTTTCCTTCACTGTAATTATTGAGCTTCTATGTGTTTTAGTCTTCAGTTTTTATTCTGGATTCATATTGACAACTAAACCGATCTAAATTAGTAGTACTATTTATCTCCTTTACTTAGGAATAAAAGTCATGAAAGTTGCTATATTTTATTGTGGTGGATAAATTTGATATGGGTTCTAGTAATGACGGATATCTTCCTGCTATCATCTTGGAACTGATCAAGGATACTTGAACCACTCTTCAACGTAGTTGTGCCTTTGTGGCCAACACAGACATGGTATGTTTGTATTACGATAGTTAAGATGAATCATACCAAATTGGAAATAAAATAAAAAATGCTTAATAGCCACAAATGTTTCCAATTCTTGGTTCGTTTCTCACAGCTACCTCTGATACACAATAACTTAGATTTTCTGTCCCATTTTCTGGTTTGGCTAGGGCAGATTGTGGCCGCAAGTTATTGAATCCAAAAGAATGAAAAGGGTGAAAGAAAATTATTCTCATTGATTGACTGACTGACTGATATAAATGATATAAACAATAGGCTTATAGATGCAAATAACAGATGTATAAAAGGAACTACTAAATTAACAGTTCTAACGGATTTCAACTAAGTATCTTAACTGTAATACTCCCCTCAATACGGGAGGAAGATGTTCTAATAACAGTTAGAGTGAGGATTTTGGTAGAAGTTTTGTGAGAACCATGTTAGTTCACTAGCAAAGCAACTTCAGCCAGTGACTATACTCAGCTTCAGCAGAGCATCTACATATGGTGGTATGCTTTTGGGCTTCCAAGAAACTAGAGAATCCTCAATGAAGACACCAAAACCCAGTTGCAGATTTCCTTGTATAAGATAAGGACAAATTTCCCAGTCAAAATTAGCAGAAGACTGTAAATGAAGACTGGACATAGCAGAAAATAGAATTCCTTGACCAGGAGACGGGTGCTTTTTGATGTATTGCAGCAGCTGATGAGCCACATCAAAGCGAGTAGTGCGAGGTTGAGAGACAAGTGGACTCAGTTTATGCACAACATAGCTAATGTGTGGTCTTGATATTGTCAGTTAAAGCTGCCAATAAGATGTTTATGCATCCAACAAAAGCTGTGTTAATTTTAGATTGGGGTTTGTTGGTGGTGGCAGAGGTCTTCATCCAATAAATTAGTATCTCAAGTAAAAAGAGGGCTTATTTGCTTTTTGAGAGGTTTTTCTCATTCCAACTTTCAGAACAATGCTGCAGAAAAGTTGTTGTAAACTTGGTGTTTGGTTAACCATTGTCTTGAGGCTTCCCTCAAGCCATAAACTCCCCCTGTAAGTTCTCCCCCTAATTTGGAGAATCATGTGAAGGATGGTATCCTTGAGGAATTTCCGTATAAATCTTATGTACTAAATCTCCATTTAGAAATGCATTGTTGATATATAGCTAAATGCGCCATTTACCGCAACCAATGAAAGGATAGTAGTGTTGTAATTTTTGCCACTAGAGGAAACTGTTTCTGTAAAATCCAAACCAGCTTGTGTGAATTCGTTTGTTATCAAATGGCCATGCATCAGTCCTTAGACCCATCTGCCTTGTGCTTAATTTTGTTAAGGCATCTACAACCAATTGTGTGTTTATCGAGTGGAAGTGGAATAATACTTGTTGCAATTCCTCTGTAATGTGCAAAGTTGACTGTTTGAGCATAAAATTGAGGTTCAAATTCTGTGGAAACTTGACAGAAGAAGGATATATATGAAACAGTTAGTTTGCCATAATCAAGGTAATCGGAATTACGATATTGGGTCTTAGGTAGCTGTTGTAGCTGATAGAAGAGGAAATATATTAAACGGGTGAGGGATCTATGTGTTCAAGAAATTCTTCTAAATGCAAGTGTGATGAATAGCATAAAGGCATTGTACTCTAGCTCTTTTTAATAAAGAAACTCAAATGGAAACTTGTTCAAACTGTTGAAGCCATTTGGTGAAGGCAACAGTGTAGGCTCGAAATCTACAAAATGAGATTGGAACATATGATTGAAAGTTTTCTTTCAAAGACCAAGCTATGGCCACTTTAAGGAGATGCTGATGTTTTTATTCAGCTACAAACTTTTTCTGAAGCCTTTCTATCAGGAGAACAGATGATTGACATCTTTTGGTGTAAAAAAGTCAGTTATAACTAGTTCTCAAACATCATCAAACCAAAAACAGCAAACTGATTCTCTACGTTAGCAAGAAATAATGATATTATAGTATGTGATGCTGATTTATGTTTCTTAAAAATATCAAGGTAAATCCTGCTACAATCACCTACTACTAGTATAGATTAAACCAAGCATACTATTCTATTTAGCTATAGCGCAAAGTTGACAATGGAATGTAAATGCAGGATTCTCTTACGATATTATAATGTATTTATTGTTTATTATTGATAACTTAAATGGACAAATCTTGAGTGCTAATATGGTGGAACCACTCAGAAGAGCATCTTGAATGTTACCTTTCCCAATCTTATTAAAAACCTTCAGGTCTTGAAGTTAAAAGGACGCAGAAGTGAAAACAGCATTTAATTTAAAACAAGGTACGAACATTATGTATTACTCACAAAACTTGAATTCAGCCAATTCTTACAATACTTACTTTTGTAGTGATGGGAACAAGGTTTTAAATTACAGTCAGAGTAACTCACCATAACCATTAAATTAAAAGAAATGGAAAGGTGATAACGAAGATTTTGAGTGCATAATAAATGTTTCATTAATTCCATGATATCATTACAGAAAAGGCAAAGTCTCTATGTGTAAGGATGAAGAAAATCATCCATATATAACAAACTAGACACGTGTAATAATAAACTATGCAAAATTGTTTAGAAAGAAAAAAGACAAAAACAACAAATTGTAATAAACATGATTAATTATTTGGTAATACCTTCCCTCGAGCGTGACTATGAACATCGAAGTCCAAGCTTGGATATGCATTGTGTGAAAACTTTGGGATGAAGAGCCTTAGTAAACATATCAGCCAATTGTGCAGAAGAAGAAATGGGCAACAAACGAAGAATACCACTTTGAATTTTTTCCCGGATGACATGACAGTCAATCTTTATATGCTTTGTTTGTTCATGAAAAGTTGGATTGTGAGCCCGGTATATAGTAGACTGATTATCACCAAACACTGAAATAGGAGCAGTGGGAGGAACTTGCAAATCAGTGAGCAAGAAATGGAGTCATTGCAGTTCACAACTCAAAGCTGCAAGAGCCCTATATTCAACTTCAGAGGAAAAACGAGATACAATTGTTTGTTTTTTTGTTTTCCAAGAAATTAAGGAAGAGCCAAGAAAGACGCAATACCTAATAACAGATTTTCAGGTTTCAATACAACTACCCCAATCAGAATGAGCAAAACTGGAAGGAATTAGAGATGAGTTGGCACGAAAATAAAGACCTTTAGTAGGAGAACCTTTGATGTAGCGAAGACCTCTCATGGCAGCACTATGATGAGTATCCATTGGTTGAGAAACATATTGACTCAACTGTTGAGTAAGAAAAGTTAAGTCTGGTTTGGTGGTTGTAAGGTACATCAACTAACCAACTAATTTGTGATAAGGTTGTGGATCAGATAAAGGATTTCTTGAAGAGCTATTGAATTTGGTTGATCCATAAGAATAGATATAGGTTTGGCAGCAAGCATATCATTCTCTTTCAGCAACTCAAGAGCAAATTTTATTTGATTAACCACAATCCCAATAGAAAAGCGAGATATTTCAAGACCTAAAAAGTAACGAAGTTTCCCAAGATTCTTAATGTTGAATTCATGGTCTAAGTGTGCCTTAATAGATTCAATTTCATTAGAATCATTTCTTACAAGAACTATGCATCAACATAGATTAATAATACAGTAAAAGATGCCCCTATTTTCTTTATGAAGAGAGAATTATCAGTTGAAGATTGTGTGAATTTAAAAGCTAATAAAGTTGTGGTGAGCTTGGCATACCATTGTTGGCTAGCTTGTTTCAACTTATATAATGATTTTTTTTTTAATTTACAAACTTTATTAGGATGAGAAGCTGTCATACCAAGGACAAATGCATGTCAAGGAACCAGTTTTTGGCAGCAATTACGGCAAGAATGACCCTCATTGTTGTGAGTTTGACAATAGGAGAAAAAAATATCAAAATAATCTACTCTTGCAAGTTGTGTGAATCCCTTGGCAACCAAGCAGGCTTTATGCCTCTTTATGGTACCATTGACATGGAATTTTATCTTATAAACTCATTTACAATCCACATGCCTTTTATTGGAAGGAAGATCAATTATCCTTCAAGTGCGGTTTTATTCAAGAGCATTAATTTCAAAATTCATGGCTTGCACCCAACAATCCATTTTAGAAGCTTGAGTGAATGTTTTTGTTCAATTAAGGAAGATACACAGTAGCAAAAATTTTTGTAACTAGGGAAGCATTTATTATAAGAAATAAAAGTAGATAAAGGATAATGTGCATAGGAAGAATGATTACCATATGACAGACTGGTATAGGAAGCAACAGATAGATAGTAGTGATAATCTCTCAAGTAGTGTGGATGTTTTCTTTGTCTCATGGAGTGTCTAGAAGGTTGTGAAACGGTGGGATGTGGTGTTGTAGTAGTAACTGAATTGGAATTATTTACACTCTCTTGATTTGAAAAAGTGGTGAGATCATCTATATCCAAGGGTGCACTATTATCACAAATTGGTTTTGGCAGAGTTGAACTAGTAATGTAAGATTCATCACTGATTGAAAAGGAAAAGAATTTTCATAAAAGACCATATTTCTTGAAACAAAAATTTGTCTGGGTTGAATACCATACAACAATTATCCTTTAGTTCCTTTTTTATACCCAATAAAAATAGTTTTCCTAACCCTTAGAGATAATTTGGTTCGACCATGTTCCAAAGTAGTAAAGTAGGCTAAACAACCAAAAACTCTTAAATGACCTAAGTCAGGTTGTTGTTTATAAAAAATAGTATAAGGACACTGATTTTGTAACAAAGGTGTAGGTAATCGATTAATGAGATGAACCGAGTGTATGATAGCATAAGACCAAAGAGATGCTAGTAAATTAGTTTGAAACATCAATGCCCAAACAACATTCATGATATGCTGATGCTTTCACTCAACTACACCATTTTGTTGAGGCATTTCAACACATGTAGTTTGATGGGATGTAATTGACCAGATTCTTTAAGTGATCCCTAGTTTCACCTTTATATTTCATTAATTTGACCCATGTAAACCGAGAAAAATCATCAATTATGGTTAAAAAATATTTATAACCCAAAATGGAGGTTGTAGAACATGCTCCTCGAATATCAATATGTAAAAGATCAAAAGTTTGTATTGATTTAGTAGTACTAGAAACAACAAGAAGCTTCTTTTTTCTAGCAAATTGGCATACATTATAAGGGTAGGTATTTTGGAAGGTTACCAAAGGAAATTGTGTAGACAATAATTTTAATTTTGAGTCTGACACATGACCAAGTCCTAGGGAACAAAGTCTAGGGGTAGAAACAATGTTACAAGAACAAAGACAATGAGTTGATTTAATGGCCAATGAAGTCACTACTTGAGACATTAACACATACAATCCTTGTAGCTGCTTAGTTGTATCAATCGTCTTCCGGTTGAAAGTCTGTTTAATATAGCAAAAATCAGAGTTAAAAATAAGGTAAAAATTAGATTCAGTAATAAGTTTTGTAGCAGATATTAAATTGACCTTGAAGTCAGGTATGTATAAGACATTTCTTAAGGTTAAAAGAGGATAAAGTTACACAGTACCATAAATTTTTACATGAATTTTGGATCCATCAGGTAAAATAATGAGAATAGGTGAAATTTCAAAAAAAATGAGAAAGTTTATGAGATTAAAAGTCATGTGATCAGAATTCATGAGCCATTGATCACAGGGTATACCTGCTAAAGGAGAGGAATGAGTATGCAAAGTTGTGGTATGAGTCAGGTTGGAAACATGGGAAGAGTTGGAGCTACCTAAATTGGACTGTTAAAGCAAATTAAGAAGACCCTAATATTGCTCTTGAGTAAAACCATCACCTAGGATAGTATTTCCCAACTTGGTTGTAGCTAGGAGGAAAACCATCACATATTGGCATTGCTTTGTCTAGGCTTGTAGCCAGAAGGAAAACCATGCTTAAAATAGCAAGTGTCAACTATGTGATTGGTTTTTAAAAGTAAGTGCATAATTTGTTGGAAGATATTTGGCCTCTTTCGATTATGGTACGACCCCTACCTCTATTTCCACGACCTCTACCATATCCAAAATATTGGTTTGGATTAACAACAAGACCTCTTCCAAGACTAGTATATTGATCAGTGTTGACAGCAAAAGTTTTCACATCCAATGATAACTCAGTCATTTTCGTAGTATCCATTTTCCTTTCTTGTTGGACAATCAAAGAGAAAACCTTGTTTATTGGAGGAAAGGGATCTAGAAGCATAATCTAGGATCTAACATGTGAAAATTTCTTGTTTAACCCTTTGACGAAACGAATAACATAGTCTTGATCTTTGTATCTTTTATAAGCTTAGATGGTTTCACATGTGCAGGGTATCGAACACTTGCAATGGAGAACATGTATGCAATTTTCAAATTCATCGCATAGGCCTTTTAACTGAGTGAAATATTGACTAATAGTGAGGGTGCCTTGTTAGAGGGGAAAAATATCTTCCTGAAGATTAGAAACCCTAAACATATCGGCTCGAGAAAATCGATCGTGAAGATCTTGCCAAACCTCTTATGCTTGATCAATCATGATAATGGATTGTAGAATGGAATCATCAATAGATCTATGAATCCAAGCAAGAACCATATTGTTGCATCGCTTCCACACTCCATAGTACGAATATGCTGGTGACGGAGAAGAAATACTACCATTTACAAGCTTGAGCTTGTTCTTTGAAAGAAGAGCGAGCTTCATAGCTCTTGCCCATGAATGATAGTTTCGTCCATTTAGGGGCTGTGAAACTAATGCTTATGATGATGATTCGTTGGCATAAAGATATATAGGATTTGAGGGATTAGTGAGATAATCACCGTATGTGGGGCTCTGGTTAGCCATGTAGAAAAGAAGAAACAGAGATATAAAGAAGAAATGAACAAATTTGTATGATAGGTTTTTGGCTACAAGAACTCTCGAAAGAGCTCTAACATAATCTCAGAATAAATGTTTCATTGATTCCATGATATCATTACAAGAAAGGAAAGGCTTGTATATGTAAGGAAAATAATCCATTTGTAACAAACTAGACACCTATAATAACAAACTGTGCAAAACTGTTTAAGGAGGAAAAAGACAAAAAAGCAAAACAAATTATAATAAACATGATTAATTATTTGGTAACCCTTGTAATAATTTGATATTCCTCTTAGTACTTTGTTTTGTTTCTTAATATTGCAGGAAAATGGATGAATGTGGTTGTACGTGGTCATAATTAGTATCTCTTTAACTTAAAAAAAACACTCATGTTATGGCTAAAATTATGGTTGAGTAGTGTTTTTAAAAACTGTGATTGGGAAGGAACATAAGAATTGTTTATCGTCTCTGAAGAGCGAGAACCAAAGAGCTATAATACAATCTCAAAATAAATGTTTCATTGATTCCATGATATCATTACAAGAAAGGAAAGGCTTGTATATGTAAGGAAAATAATCCATCTATAACAAACTAGACACTTGTAATAACAAACTGTGCAAAACTGTTCAGGGAGGAAAAAGACAAAAAAAATGTAACAAAGTATAATAAACATGATTAATTATTTGGTAACCCTTGTAATAATTTCATACTCCTCTTTCTACTTTGTTTTATTTCTTAATATTGCAGGAAATCATGGATGAATGTGGTTGTACGTGGTCATAATTACCATCTCTTTAACTTAAAAAAAACATTGATGTTATGGCTAAAATTATGGTTGAGTAGTGTTTTTTAAAATCATGATCGGGGAAGGAACATAAGAATTGTTTATTGTCTCTTAAGAGTGAGAAAGAAATGCCTAAATGGAACATATAGGAAGTTGTCCCAAAAAGTGAAATGAATTTGAAATAGAAGTAAACAAGAATATAGCTGAAGTGGTCAAGATTTAGAGTTACATCAGCATTAGAAACTTGAATGGTATCAGACTATGTCTGAGAAGATTTTGACTTAAACTCAATTGGGAATTGGGGATGGGAGAGAATCCATATAGCTTAAAACAAGGGGGTTTTTTTTAGAGAGGGTTAACCATAGATATACAACACTAGTTTCACTCATATAAGAGATTGACAACTTTCAATATAGGGATTCGTCTATGCAAGTCAACAAAACAAGTCATTCATATGATGCTCAACGTTTTCATTTTTTACTCAATATTTATTTACATTCACTTAAATTCCAACCAAGGATAAATAGTGTGATCATAGACTTGCAACCAAAGTAAGTAGGACCATATTTTTTTTCAGACACTTTGCCTTTAGATTATTAACAAAGATTTGAGTGAGGTATTGACACCATATCAAATTCCACAATTGTAATTTGAACTGGTGGGAGGCTAAGAAACCAAAAGACCATGGTCATAAGAATTATGGAGGTTTTTCTGGATGATTTAGGTCGATTGATTTCCAATATGATTTTGACAACTAAATCTCTCTTATAAGAGTTCTTCCTAATAGAGCTAGCAAACATTGGTTTTTCAATCCTAACTTAGGTGTTGTTCACGTCTCGGGTATCGATGTATAACATCTATTTTAGAAGAAAAATATTGATTTTATGCACTAAGTTTACACACGCACTTAAAAAACTTGATTGGTTACTCGCGTGAACTTCCACAAGGATCTCCAATCAGTCTTTTTGTTTATTTTTTGGATTAGCGTAATAATGAATGGATGAAGTGGAAAGTAAATGTGGTTGAATTCAAACAGGGACACAATGGTAGATGGAAATGTTATCATCACTAAGTCAAAGTAACTTGTGCAGGAAAGTAAATTACCAAGAAAAGTAAAGAAACTTGTAACATAAATAAATGAAAACGGTGACCGAAATTGGAACAATCAACATTAATCTAACCATTTTTCCTATTTTGGAATGTATGATTTGTTTCACAATTTGCAACCCCTACAAAATACAAAATAAACCTACTTATACTTTATAACCCTTCCCCAAACAATTGCAATATTTGAATTCAAATTATAAACTAACCTTAAATCACCATTTTGGAACTCTTCAACGGTTTTAAGATCCACATGGCTTGGGCAGTTGCCCTCCACCAACCTCCAAGTCGATTGTTGATATGTTTGCTTTCACATGCCTCTTTTTTTTCATTTATCAATATCTTCAATCTTTATGTCTCCACGATCATCTTGATGAAAATCAAATATTGTGGCTTCCCAAGATCTGCATGCCTGTTTTATGGTATCCATCTCATAAAGAAACATTTGGTCGAATGCCTTTGTAGAATATAATTCTCTCCAGTTTACAACCAATAAGACTTAGGAGAGATGTTGGGCGATATTCAATTAACTTTCAAAAGCAATGTTGTCCTTCACTAACATCATTCTCGTGCTTCTATAAGCTATGACCTCTCGATCCTTGATCCTCCTAATGATAACTTTTGATCGATCAAATGTCCTGAAGTTTGACCCTCAATTATCCACCAGTAATTGATCTTGTTAACCTTCAGTCTCATAATAACTCTTGATCTCTTAAACAATTTATTTGCCTCTAAGAAGAGGAAAAAAGGATTTGAAGGATTTTTAACTTGTTGGAAAGTTTACAAAATCGTACAAGTAGTAAAAATGATAAGTCCATGTATCATTTTCCCAGGAGATTTGTGTTTATTTAGCTAACTATGATTATTTACTAATTTAAGCGATGAATATGAACATTGGTTGATTCAAGACAAGTTGACAACAAATAAGATTACTAATTGTTAAAGTTATAAAATTTTTAGGGAAAAGACTCATCGGGGTTGGATTTCATAACCCAAACTTTGTGCAATCATCTACACAATATATCTCTAACATACTCAAGAATTTACACCATAAGAATACAAGTCTTAATCCATTTGAGGTAAGTTCTAAATCTTTATGTGAAAATATTAATCCCTTTGATATTTAAATACAATATTTGCATTAAGAAAAGATGTCTAGAATGACCAAGAATGTTAGTCTATGTCTAGAACCAAACCTTTTGGTTGTTCTATCCATTTCTAGGTTTCAAAACATTTTTCAACTATTAGACACCACCAAAAAACATAGATATTCCATCATGCACATGAATAATAAAGAGAACACAAGAGTAATGAAAGATTTTCTATTGTATAGAAAAAGATACAAGAGTTTACATCTAACCCCAATGAAATGGAGTTAGTTACTCCTATACATCTAGAATACAAAAGAAGATTGAAATAGTGGAACTGATGAAGAAAGATGAAGTCTTTGAGCCTTAATAGTGCCTGAACCCGTAACTTGAGCCACAACAATGTTCCCACATTGAAAATTTTCTCTTTTTCTTCAACTCTCGACCTTTTAATAGTATTCCAAAAAGTGATTTCTTGTTAGGCGAAAAATAGCTTTATGTCATGTGTGATTTCTCACTCTTGTTGAGAGTAATCACAACTTTCTTGTTGGGTGAAAGCCTTTAGTGGTTAGGTGAGAGACTCTAGGTAGCTACTTCCAATTTTTCTCCAAATTTTTATTTTCCTACAAAATAATCCACACAAAGAAAATTAAATCTATCTTTGAAGAATATATACAAATCACACATCTTTTAATGAAATTAATACAAAACATATGATATAAAGACAAATAAGAGGTTCAAATAAGTGTGAATAATAGGCAATTACCACACTTATCAAGGATCTTCCATTGTTGAAAAATCTTGCCAACTCCTTTTGATGCCATATTGAATCGTATAGAATAAAGAGAATGTAAAGGCGATAGTTACCAATTGCTTTGTACAACGTGTCTTTTGTACAACATGTTTTTATATACCCTTATACAAATAACTCATGCTCTTAAGTAATGAACTTTAAATCTAACTTAATTTTACAAAACTCACTTGTAAAATGAGATTTTCATTCACATCATTGATATAAATTCATTTTATCTCTAATTGATATGAAATCTCCAACACACTCTCACACTAAGTTATATATATCTCAAGCATGAATACTGAGTTATATATATCTCGAGCATAAAATTATACATTAATATATGGTGATAAGGACTTGATAATAAGTCAACCAAACAACAAATGTCACTAAAATAAATTTCATCTTATTTCTACCAGAACATGTTTATTTAAAATATCAATTATCACTAAATTTAATAGGAGTGGCAAAAAGATTCATCTCGACAATTAACCCATCACTAAAAAATGGATAAGAAAGTGCAACTTGTCCCGCCACATAATAGGTTGACTTGCCATTTCTTTTAATATTTCAATTTATATATATATATATATATATATATGTATATATATATATATTAATAAATAAATATTAAAAATTATATTTCATTATATAAATACTTTTAATGTTTTAATTGATTAAATAATATTTTTAATTAAATAAATTAAAATAAATATTACGTGTACATATTAAATTACCTTATAAAAACTAATAATTATAATAATAAATTATATTGAAATATAATTTATAAGTATTAATGATTTAAATTACAATAACATATATTTATACAAATTAATATTTTTATAAAAAATATAGAATAGAAAAATTTATCTTTTAAATTATTTTAATTTTAATTTTTAACTAAAAAATAAAAAATAAAAAAATAAAACAGAAAAACGCACCGATCCATTAATTTAACAGAGTTAAGTAAATAAGACTAAAATAAATTACCGGATGGAAAATTTCAACCTAACTCGTTTCATTTTAACATACTAACTATCCATTTTGCCTCCATAAATTTCAATTGTATCTCATTATTTATATTAATTCCCGTATCTTATCATAATTATATTCAACAAATTATAAAACGTACTAAAATAAAATTTAATTAGAATATATATTTGCTTGTTAACCAATATTGAATTTCCATTTTCCATATCATTCAATATGATAATCATTTATTTCAAAATATTACTATTACTGTTTTATGATTATATTATACGTTTTGCTCTCCGTTTTTGAAAAGTTTAAGTAAAGTTTTTGCCATATGATTTATTTAAATATTTTCAATTTCTTTCTATTGATAAAAACAGCTCCAATTTGTCTTTTTTTTTTCCTATCCAAACTGAATTTTAAAATGTCGATCTTATTTAGTGGCGGTAATTTTAACCTTTCTAGTATTACTAAAAGTCACCATTACTTAGTATATTAATTATAGATTAAATCTGGAGCGTGATATTATTCAAGTCATTGATTTTAAATAAAAAAACTAACATAATAATCAACACAATTAACAAATTAATAAAAATAGTCAATGATTATCTGAGCTGCAAATTAGAACTATTCATAAAAAAAAAAGACAAGACACAAAATTCTTACTCAATGGATTTCCTTCTTCGTTTCTATTTTCTTCAAAGTTTTAATTTTTGTGGTGATTTTGAATAGACAATTTTACAACACAAATTTATAGACTTTTAGATCCATTACAAAGTCTTTTAAACTAATAACGTTTTTCATTGACAGTACTAATATTCTACATAAAAGGTTTGATGATGTTTAATGGATGATGTTTGATTTAGTAATTAAAAATAGTCAAAGGATTAAAATGGTTAAAAAATATTAAAAAAAAATAAGCGTCTTATGTGTCGGCACATAATTAATCAGAAAAATTAATAAAATAATAAACCATGACTAAAACGAGGAACGGTTTTTTTATTTTTTATTGGGAGAAAATAGTACACTCTGACTCTACTCTGAAATTTTGCTTTGATTGGTTCCATTTCAATTGCAACTACCACTTGAAGGTGAAAGATGGCGGAGGAGAAGCCAAAAGGAGTAGGAGAAGAAGCCAAAGAGGAGAGAAAGGAGAACTTATACGATGTCGTTCAGGGTCTCATCTTCGAACCTTCTAAGATTATTAGAAAGTGGGTTTTAAGCCTAACTCAACCCCACAAAACCGGCTTGTAAGGTGAGGTTTGCACCTCACTTATATATTATAAATTGGCCTTATCTCTAGTCGATGTGGGACTTCCAACACACCCCCTTCACGCCGAGGTATAGACATCTCGTGCGTGATAGTAGAAATTGGGTGGTCCAATAGCGGCCCGATTGCGGGTGGAATAGAAGAATAGAATGCCCACTTAGAACTCGCTAGGATAGGCACTAACCATGGCTCTGATACCATATTAGAAAGTGGGTTTTAAGCCTAACTCAACCCCACAAAACCGGCTTGTAGGGTGAGGTTTGCACCTCACTTATATATTATAATTTGGCCTTATCTCTAGTCGATGTGGGACTTCCAACACACCCCCTTCACGCCGAGGTATAGACATCTCGTGCGTGATAGTAGAAATTGGGTGGTCCGATAACGGCCCGATAGCGGGTGGAATAGAAGAATAGAATGTCCACTTAGAACTCGCTAGGATAGGCACTAACCATGGCTCTGATACCATATTAGAAAGTGGGTTTTTAAGCCTAACTCAACCCCACAAAACCGGCTTGTAAGGTGAGGTTTGCACCTCACTTATATATTATAAATTGGCCTTATCTCTAGTCGATGTGGGACTTCCAACAAAGATCAAGGCCACCCTCGTCCCTCTCTTCCCCGAAGCTTCTAGAAACTACTCTCGCCATCTCCTTCTCTGCTTCCGTCAAGCCTCTCCCCTCCGACGCCTCCTCTTCATCTCCGTCAGTCTCTCTTTATCTCTAATTGAATATTATTATTGATTTTCTTATAATGTCTAATTGATTATCTAATTTGAAGTTCCTAAGCAAAGACTAACAGAATGTATGTGTACAAAATACGAATTATTACTTGTTATGAAGATTTCACGTTCCTGATTTCTAATTAAGAAAAATAAAGTAGTATCTTAAACAAGCTCATCTTTCACTTTATGGCGAATAGGTGTAGGTTTATTTAGTTTATTATTAAAATGTAATTTAATTTCAGTATGTTATCGTTAAAATATAATTTAGGTTGGTTTATATATTGCTTTCAATGTGACATATTTGTAATAAAAAATATTGTGAAAAACAAAAGTTGCTTTCAAAACTTCTGCTTTAGTTTGTTACTTTCTCTGAATTTAAATATGAGAACAAAATTATTATGTTTAAAGGACTTATATATATAAACAAATTTTAATTTCTTAAACCTTATTTTATGTCATGATTTCAAAATATTGTTTTTTCTTAAATTTAAGCGGAATTATGAATAAATGTAATTGAAGATAATCTATGAAAATACATTTTTATCATATAAAAACAAAAGTATTAAATGATTTTGGTTTGTGGTTCTAATTGATGCAGGTTGCGACGGTTGCTCTTGTTGCTCTCTCAGGACTTGTTGCTTTTATGCTCTTCTTTCTGGCTGCAACTATAAATGCCATTTTTGTCTCTCTTCTAATTTGTTTGGCAGTAGCTGGAGGGTTCTTGGCTCTATCCTTTGCTTTTGTGACAGCTGTATATATTGGAGCACTATCAGTAGCCATCTTTGCTATTTCCACAGTTGTTTTTTGGGCTGTTGTGGCTATTGTTATTACTGCAGGTAACATCCTGTTACTAATTTTAAATTTGGAGAAACTGAATTCCTTTTATTTTATTTTTCCTTTCTTCTTTTACAAATTCTCATTGAGAAGTTTATTCAAGCAAAACCTAAACTGTTAAAGCGATTTTGATTGGTTGTGTGGATTATCAGCATCTATGCTTTTTTACAATATGTAGCTCTAAAGAGGATTTCTTGTAAGCCAAGATTCTGAATTTCAATTGAGATAGGAAGACTGACGCTATTTCAGATTAATGATTGTGTTAGTCTGTTATCCTACACAGAAGATACTTAAATCTACTGATAATAGGTTTTTACCCTAACCACTGCATGCATATATAGATGATATATTGAATTTTGAAGATTTCATGAAAT
Source organism: Vigna umbellata (assembly GCF_029865625.1). Classification (NCBI taxonomy): domain Eukaryota; kingdom Viridiplantae; phylum Streptophyta; class Magnoliopsida; order Fabales; family Fabaceae; genus Vigna; species Vigna umbellata. The sequence continues at coordinate 6,750,967 of NC_142165.1, read as the reverse complement.
TGTATTGATACTAGCGATATTTTCTTGACAAAGATCTCCTACAGAACAACCTAGTGGAAATGTACATGCCTCCATTATTTGAATGTTGTGCACTTTGCAACCAGATAGACGCTTCAGACAAGAAATGCCTTATATAAACGCCTTTTTATCTCAATTTGATGTCTACTTTGTATAAACTTCTCCTTAAAAAGGTGAAATGAAGTGAATATCTCCAATAAGCTAAATCCACATACGCACTGGTTTAGAAACTTTCTTATCTTATACAAAAGCTTGAGTATACAAGTTCATTTTAGCTTATTGGAGAAACTTGATTATTTTACCTTCTTATTTTCCTTTTAGGAAATGCATATAGAGAAAATTATCCAAGCAGGGTGTAAAGCATAAAACTAAATTATGAACTTGTAATGTACAGATGCTAGCCACTGCAGAGCCTATGGGATCTTTAACTTTATGATGCTAATAGATTTGGTTCCTCTCAAACCTTGTTTTACCTTTTCCAAAATAGAGAATTTTATGACTTTGGCCTTTCATTATGTCCTCTACTTTTGTGAGCTGACACTATATATTGCCTGCACATGAAAATAATGTGATTCAGGATGGGTTGGATTCCTTTATACCTTGTGGCTGGGAACTAGAAAGAGCATTGAATTTGCAAAACTATCTTTGAGTGCGACTGGCTCTGCAATTACTACTTATTCTGCTGCTTGGGGTACTCGCAACCTGGACCACAAAAAATCAATTTAGGTGCTGGTTACTTATAGAACCATGTACACAAATCTTACACATGAATGTTTGTTGGAATGGCGAAAGCATCTTATATTTCATCTCTCGTGGTTTGGTTTAAGTGTCTGTCAATAACATGCTTGTATTATGTCAATAAAAATTCCACAGTTTGGTTGTGTGCGTTTTAGCCCAAACTAATGTTGATAAACTCCAGGATGAAATGTATTCTGCTTCAGTTTTTAAATGGAAGAACATGAGGCTTTTTTCTTTATTTAGCTACGTTGTACCTGGTATTGTGCTTCACCAAATCGGACTGCTATGGTAAAATGATCTAATTTTGAATGAGTTGTAAACTATTATTGCTGCATTTCTGCCAGCAAGAATGTTTATGTTTAGAGCAACTACCAACTCCAGGCCCAAAACTCTTATGAAGTTATATGAAATGTCTTAGTATTTATTAGGATAAATTTTTATTAGGATACATGCTCTATTCCTTCCAAATGTATTTATTAGGATAAATTTTTAGGATAAATTTTTAAATAATTATAAAGTCAAATTTGCACTACTTATATAAGATAAATTTATTTTATCTTTAATTAACTTAGAATCTTCAACAATTGAAACTAACAAAACATTTTTTTTTTAATTTAAAGAAGGGAATGACTCCTTGTATTCGACTATTAAAGTTTTTTCTCCGTCTATGGTTATTAAAGTTATAAGATCAAATGACAAAGAACTATACTTTCTCGTTTGAGATATTGTTCGTTTTCGAACATGTAGTCTGACTCTTTAAAAAAGATTTTGGAAAATGAAAAGAGAAAGAAATATTTGAATTTGACCTTGTAACGTGAATCCATACATGATGGTGATGTGTCACTTTGTTGCATATTTTAAGTAATTAGTTCGGTCCAATTCTTTGTAAGATTGATTGACCAAATTATGTTTTTGTTAATCAATTAAATGAGCCTTATTTTTTGCTTTTATTTCAAGTTGTAATAAACGTTCATTTGGCCACTTAATCATAAGGGGATATCAAAGGATGTAAAGCTGAATGTTTTTGGATGACTTTTGGCTACCACAGTTGCAGTTACCATCAATCATTAGTTTAGTTGGATCATTATTAGCTTAAATGGAATATAATTACAATTATGACTCTTTGTGATTTTGATGGTTTAAGCTATAATATAAGTTGAACCATTTGATCAAATGAATATGAACTGAGTTTTGTTAAAAAAATATTAAAGTTTTATCTCTTTTATCACAGTGAGAGTGATTCTACAAAGTTCTTGACTGATTAAAGAATCGTTGGCTATATGAAAGAATTTTCTCTTCTTTTGTGTGTTGTCTTCCTTGGAAAGAGTCATTCTTTCCTTTCACCTTTAATATTCACCTCTTGCCTTTTTTTCACTAGAATTCAAAAAACTAATTTTGTCCAACTTTCTTGCTTATTACCATTCCAACCAAGGTAGATACGTAAACAAACGAATCCACCCCTCTGAATCCATGTTATATTTCTCAAGTTCTTTTTCTTTTCACTTTATTTTCTCTCATTCTTTCTTCACTCTCTTTTGCTTCTTTTTTTATTCGTTCTTTTTCTAATTTCTCCTTCAGCTTATGTTGATCCTTAGTGACTTGTTCTGGTGTCATAAATTTCAGTTTAATTTTGTTTCCCTCTTGCCTCAAATAAAGCTAGAATTCATCAATATTGAATGTGTTTAAAACGAAGCCATGATCATCCTAAAAGAAGATGACAAGAGTCTATCAGAGCAATATCACATAATACTTCTTGCACACTGATTCGTAGTGAATCTGATCCATGCTTGATTCAGATAAGAGCTTGTTGGTAAGTAGAGTTTCTCCACCAATCTTTGACTAGCAACATTGTTAGCGCTTCCATAATCATATGCAACTAAACAGGGGTGGCCATCAATTAAACACCTTGTATAGAAAGTTTCCATTGCCATTCAAAACCTAGAGTCGAAGCTCTGCTACCAAATAATGAGAGTCCAAAGGGGTGCATTCGTTTGTTTACAAATCTATCTAGATTGGAATGGTAATAAGTAACAAATTTGAACAAAATTAGTTTTTTTTTTAATTTTGGTGAAGAAAAGGCAAGAGGTGAATATGAAAGATGGAAGGAAAGAATCATTCTTTCCAGGTTTAAACCCTTTCGTTGTCCCTATTTATGTGGGTTTTTCCCAGTTTGATCTCCGACTTATTAGAATCCCCAATGAGTCCTTAAGATTGCTAATTTGAGTCAATTGAGCCCCTACCGTTAAATTTAGTTAACAGGATTAAGCTTTTGTACAGGTGGAAGGTTTATGTGTAATTTTTTGAAACGTGGCATGCTGATGTCAGAGTAATGTACTTGTGAACCTCTCTAATTGTTTTTTCCAATTTTTCATATAGTCACTAGAGTTCATCACGCTCCATCACCTCCTTCGTAGTGCCAGCGATCCTCGTCCCTCCACCACCAACAAAAACGCTCACGCCACCGATTGGGCTGGGTCACTGCCCTGAAGCCATTGACGCAAACAGAAGAAACCCTCGCCATCAGCCGCGCTAGGGTCGTCGTCATCTGCGAATAGCCCTTACCGTGACCAGGTTTGCCGCCGTCAGCCACCTCACCAGAGAACGAAAGAGGCTTGTCCATGACAAAACGAAGAAAGCGACGCGGCTCCATCGTAAGCGACGAACGCAAGCAAGCCGCCAGCCCACCTAAACCGCAAAACAGAGTCGCGGCTTTACGCATCTCGTCGTCGTCGAACCAGATCGAGGGAAGAGGAAGAAGGACAAAGACCAAAGACCGCCGCTGAAGGAATAAACCGGAAGCTCCGTCCTTCGCCGGCGACGAACCAGGTCGAAGAAGTCGAACCAGAAACACAGAAAGCCCCAAAATTCAGTTTTCTTGAACCCTAAATCCCTTTTCAGAAATCCATATTTTTTCTCAACTTGAAAAAGAGCCTAGTCATGTTTTCTCGGTGCCAATCACAACTTCGAGCACCAGTGGCTTGTAATCAGCAGATTTGTAGATTTTGGCATTGTGATATAAGCGGGAGTTACTGTGAACAACACTCGTGGTTCTTTGGAGAAGATGAAGGATTGGGCACGAAGAGACCATTTAGATTAGAATTGATTTTTTTTTCAAGTTCAGAAAAAATGTTTTTGGCCTCTCTAAAAACTTTAGTTTTAGTCTTACAATTTTTTTCGGAAATTCATATTATTATAATTTTACAAGTTGTCAAATTCCACGTTTCAACTCTCACCATGCCACGTGTTCAAAAATTGACACATCACTCTCCCATTTGTGCAAAAACTTAACTTCGTTAACTAAATTTAACGGCAGGGGCTTAATTGACTCAAATTAGCACTTTTAAGGACTCAATTGGAAATTTTAATAAGTCGGGGATCAAACTGGAAAAACTCACATAAATAGAGACAACTAAAGTGTTTAAATCTTCTTTCCAAGGGAGACAGCACGCAAAGGATGAGAAAATCTTTTGATATAGCCAAGAATTCGTAAATCACTCAAGAACTTAAGAGAATCACTCTCACTAAGAAAAAATAGATAAAAACTCTAATATTTTTTAATAAAACTCAATTCATATTCATTTGATCAAAATGGTTCAACTTATATAAAAGCTTAAACCATCAAAATTATAAAAAAATCATTAATTGCAATTATATTCCACTTAAGCTAATAATGACTCCAATAAATTAATGGTTCATTGTAAATGCAACTGCGCTAACCAAAAGTCACCCAAAAACATTCAACTTTGCATCTTTTTAGGCTGATGACTAAGTGATCAACTAGACCTTTATTACAACTTGAAATAAAAACAAAAAATAAGGTCCATTTAATTGATTAACCCAAAACATAATTTGATCAACTAATTTTACAAATGATTTGACTATTATTTAAACAAACTAATTATTTAAAATCTACAACAAAGTGACACATCATTGGTCGAATTCACGTCACTTCGACTTTTAATATGATGAAATATATATGATGGGAGGTGTATTGAACCAAACAATTTGATGGAGAATAACACTTCTGAAAAAAATATATAGTTACGATTATGAAGAAAGTAGTAATTAATGAATCAATAAATACTTTTTAGTTAATTTAAATATTCTTTTTATTGCTATACGTGTCTAGTCAAGGGATTTGTTTCTTTAATTATGTCTTAAGTTCTAATCATGAATATATATAATTATGTATATATAGTGAAGTCAACAAAAGAAATGATAAAATAATTAATTGGTTGATTTTTCATCTTATTTAAAGTTGTTTGATTATTTTAGGCTCATCGTGGCTCCTGGGACATTGCAATCAACCCTTGGTGCACCCCAATTTTTCTTCTAGCACCTCCATAAGTGTGATGAAATGACCATTATATTCTTAATGAAAATTTTTGAAATACTTTTCAGACTACATAACACGAAATTTTCCCAGATTTTACCATCTGAAATATATTTTACTAAATAATACATTTTGAATTATAAAATCTATAATGTATTATTTATTCAAATAAACTCAATTATGTTTCTTTTTTATTCACTTTCAAACCTCGAATCTCTAATAGGAGTTGGAGCCAAAGAATTATACATTACACATTGTATAATCATGAATGTTTAAAATTAATATTTTTGAATTCTAAATTATATATTCCAAAATACTTACAATTCTACAATATGAAACTATAGTTTCAGAAGAGTATAATGGGAATTTTAAAAAAATATATGCGGGTGTAGAAAGAAAATTTGGGGATGCAGAAAGAAATTAACTCACCCCTTCCACTTATGTTTGCCCCAGCTCCAGCCCATTTTCATCATATGTCTCCTATATGGCATGATAGAATTAAATATAAATTATATGCTTTTCAGTTTAACTGAGATTACATTACTAAAAATCGTAAAGTGTAATAAAATAAATACTTACAATGATAAAATAATTTATCTTTATATGTAAATTATTAAAATAATCGATACGACCTAATCTTCATAACATACCACTAATATTTCAATCTATAATTTATCATGAGATTTTATCACATGATAGTTAAAATCCTGTTACAAATAGAAATAAGCTATTTAATTGTACTTTTAGAAAGGTCAAAGTTTATTAACATTTTTTCTTATACATCATGAGTATGGATTATGCCCTAATTAAGTAGTAAGTCTAAATATTTATGAATATATGTTTTAATTGTTAACATTACTTACTTTATTAATAAGAAAAACTCAAAGTTAGAAAGAGAAGAAAAAGCACAAATATTGAACTTAGACTCTAAATTAAAATTTGGAGTTTAAATTTTTGTAATAAAAAATATGGTTGGAATGAGATTTTAGTGATTTGTCAAGTGACTAAGTTTTTTATATTAAAAATGTAACTACATTAAGTATTTTAAAGGAAGATACTATTGATCTATTTTGTTCCAATCTAAAAGGATAAATGTAGATTACAAAACTTTTTCTTTAAGTATTTATCATAACTACACATATGTGTTTCAAAATTGAAATCAATAGTTAAGTTAGAACAACTTGATGACTTTATAAAAGTTTATATTAATATAACTTTATGGTATAGTTGAGTCCTTACCAATACAAATAATATTTTCAATATAATTTGAAATAACTTATCTCAAAATAATATTTTCATTCATATTAAAGATACATTGAGTATCCTAGCTATTGGATCTGGACAAGGTAACTAAAATTTTAAAGAGATCATTTTCCAAACATATAAAGCCCAGGCATAAAACTTAGGAGATCTTGGTTTGTATTATTTGCTTATACTTCATTATATTAATGAGTATACATATACAAAGGCTTGCTATATACTTTTTTAATTAAATGCAGCTTATTATCTTTACGTAATTAGAAGGAGGTGAAGCTGAAAAAATGAAGTAAAGAGAAAAGGAGAGAAATGAAAAGATTATAGTTCAACAACAAAAAATATGATTAAACTTCTTTATTCCTTTCCCTACACTTTCAATTTTCAATCCCTCTCCCTCCTTTGCTCTTGTACATTTGCATATGCATCATCTTGGTTCACAAAGCCTTATTGCTACATCATAATTTCCCGTTGTTACCTTATCCTCTCCGATAAATAGAAACAAAATATAGAATGTGAACAAAACTGTCATGAACTGAAAACACTTCCCGAAGCAGAACTAGAAAGGGTCTTTTCTTCATCTCCTAGACACCAATTTATATTTATCTAAATAATCAGCTCTACATTTCATAAAAGATGATGAAGTTGTCACCATGGTTTATAAATAAAATTGCAAAACAAAACCAAAAGAAGGGAACAAATCAAGTTTAGTTACGCTTGCTCTTTGCCATCCCAATGTGGTCTTCCTAATGTGAATTCCAAGCTTGGATTCTTGCACTCCAAATTAGAACCTCCCATGTTGTTCTTCTGTTGTGTTGAATCACACTCCTGTAAGCTCATTTGTTACTACTGTGCTATCATTGTAGAGGGAAACATTCTGAGTTCTGAATATGCAAACAAATGCTATGTCTCTCTGGTTACCTGAATTTGATGAGCTCCTGATATTGTTTGTGACTGGAGAATAGGTGATCTCAGACCATCTATGTCGTTAGAAGTTGTTCTTTGTCGCGATTCTCCACAACTGTTGTCGGTTCAATCAAATTCAGAACGTCACCAAGAACAACATGCATAAAATAAGATTGATGTGCTAGAAAATGGTGGAAATAAATATATGGGAAGATTATATATATATACATCAAGAGCATAGGCATTAATTATATTCTTTACACATATCTTTGACCTTGATATTTTACCAGTTTTACATCTTCATTTCCCCCCCTCCCCCCCAGCAATCAATGCTATGTAACTGTGTACACACCGTTTAATCCAAAGAGCTTAAGCTTTTTCTACTGTTTTTTTTCCACTTGTAATCTGCAATGCTCATAACTAACTAGTAGATGTGAGCATTCCAAATCAAAACGATATTCAAATGGAGCAAATTTTGTTTTAATGATTGCATATTTCCACTATAGCATTTACAACTTACATTGGAACAAAAATCACTTCAACTAATTAGATGTTTACTTTTAACAAAGAGCCAACTACAATAGGCATTTTCAGTTTATAGTGTTATGTTTGAATAGATGAACTTATCCTTCTTTGAGATATAACAAGGCCAGGAGAAGCTGCATAGTTTTGTTAGTTCTATTTTATATCTGCTGCTGATTTTCTACATATATAAAGTTTTTTATATGTGGTAGTACTAAGACGATTTAGATTTTCTAAATAAAAATTGTTCATGACTTGGCATTACTCAGTCACTGTAGTTTCCACGATATTTCAATAATAGAGGCTACCCTTTCAGGTTTTCCAGCTTTTGAAAAGTACATGCTCTGTGTGAAAGCTAGGTTAGGTTGCACAGTGAGATGGCATTTTGAGTACTAATTTATTTTACCTTAAAAGGAATTCTGGCTTTTTTTGTTGACTCAAATACGTAATGAATCTATGTGAAAATAGGCACTGTTAGGCCAAAGTCAGGACAAATTTAGAGATATCTAGGCACTAATAAGCTACAGCTCTTGAACTGTGAAGATGGGTTTTGTTACTTATTTTGAGCAGTTTTGTTAAAACAGGCACAGCACAAAGGTACATGTCATATGTTTCACTTGCTATTCATGTTAAATAGTGTTACTTGAAAAAGTCAAAATTCACATCACATATTTATACTCCAACTATAAAATATCTGAGGTGAAGGAATTTTTGGATCTTATTTTTTTCAAAGCTTCGTTATCATGCAAGAGAGTCTACTTATCACCTTGAGGTGTAATGTGTATATGTATGTATCTTGAGCATTCACTTTTACTTCTTTAAGAAGAATATAATTTATATTTTAAGAATAAAAACAAAGAGTCTCTTGCTTAATACATTATGTATATATAAGAGGTTTCAACTGTCAACAGCCTCTGTTAGGAATCTCTAAGCTAAGTACCATGGTAGAAAAATAAAACAATGTACACCATTTTAAGCTAAAACAACAGAAATATATAGAATATGCTCATTCCCGCCAAGGACAATACATAATGTGGTTTCAGTATACACATTGTTAATAAGAATATTTGAAGTTAAAGATACTCATACTCGATAAGAAGAAATTTCTTATTTGGGTTAATAAGACTCCATATATACATATATAACACTAAATAGGTATGCTAAAAGAAGCAGCATTAATGGTGGGTAGCAGAAGGAGTTGTTAATAAGATCATATTAACAATTCTTCCAAAGGAGAAAAGAAAAAGGGCATGCAGCTATAGGTGCTGTGTTTTTCTTTTATCCTAATTAGCGTTTCATTATGTCTTGAAAGCTTTCCTTTATTATATACCCATCATGTCTTCAATATACATCTCTGGTGAAAAAATTCGCTGAGGTACAAAAGATATATAAAAGAAAGAAAAACAACCAAACACAAGCAAAGCAAAAGCTGACACAAGAACCCTTTTTATTCTTCATAAATAAAGAATCCGGTGGACGTGGGTTTGCAATGCATTGATATCCATCAGATACCATGCAAAGGCAAAAGCAAATAAAAGCACAATCATAAACATGTACGTTAAAACAGCCTGCACACTACGCAGAGATATTAAATATATATGTAAAACATATATAATGTATGGTCTCAAAAACTGTAAAAGAGAAAATTGTTAAGTGTTGTACCTTGAAGAATTACTCCAAAGAGTGGTGGTGGAAGAGTAGTCCATGTCTTGTTGCGCCACCCAATCCGGCCGCCCTCTGTGGCTGGGAAATTGCCGGAGACTGCCCCGATCGGCGGTGCTGCCAATAGGAGATAAGTCATCCTCTCCAGACCCATCTGAATGGCCTGCAAAGTCAAAAGCTTTTAACGTTTCATATATATAGCATACACATGTTTATGATATATGCGCATGCATGCATCTCAGTACTTTGTATAATTTATTTTGTACTAGTGTGGAGTCTTGTTCAACATCTGATATCTCTGTGGAGAGGCCTTTTTTTATTAAAGGGTGTGTGGTTTGTGTAAAAGTACGAGAGGAGGAACAAGAAAGGAATAGTTTGCGGTAAAATTAAAGGTAATAGTAAAAAAATGTAGGGTCTAAAAAGAACAAGGTGTGACAATATTATTTCCCTATTATGTTATGACAAAAAAATTAGTTGGTGCATGCTTAAGAAAAAGATAAGGCTGCTAAAAAAAGAAAAAATGGGTTGAAGATTAAGCAATACGAATTACCTGAAGATGCTGCAGGTTTGTCAGTGGTCTTAACAGTTCGATACATCTGGGAAGAAGTCATAAACAAAAACAAGGCATTATATAAAAGGCTTTTCCATGGTTGGAAGAAAATCCATTAATTAGTGTGCGTGACTGCGCAAGATGTGTATATATGTATATAAAAATCCAAATTTTTTATTGCAAAATTCATTAAAGAATAGAAAATCATTTCCCATTTAGATCCTTTTTTTCACTCTCTCTCTCTCTCTCTTTCTATGTTGGCTTCTGGGATTGTCTGGGTGGGTTACCTCATTAATCACGAGGTTGATGTTTGATGAGGTTGTAATGAGAGGGTGTATTATTGGAAAATGATGATCTTTGTCTGTTCTCTCTCTTTCAAAGCAGAAACTGTTTTCTGTCTGGTCTTCTCAGACGTTAAAGGCTCACTACTCAGCTGACTACAGACTTTAAATTCATTCATCCACTCCCACATTCACTGCTTTCTTCATCGGTTACCGTGCCAGTAGGATAGACAACAAACACCGCCCCACATGAACATAGAGAGAGAACAGAAAGAGAAATTCAAAACTATACCTGCAAATGGCTTTTCACATGAGCTAATGTTAGATCCTTCACATCCATGAGCTCAAGAACTGATTTTGGAGTAGCTCCTGATTCCACCATATCCAAACGCATTAGATAAATAAAGACCTATAATTTAATACACAGAAACTAGTACACACCATTAACTCATTTATAAAAATAAAGAACCAGACAAAGTAGAAAATCAAAATATAGTCAACTTTAGAAAATGAGAGGACAAACAACAAAAAAATCTTTCTTTTCGATGAAATCAGCTACTTGAATAATCACATGATACTATTAAAGATAGAGGGGTCAAGAGAAATTAAGAAAAATTAAAAGGGAAGAAAATTAATGAAACGTTGTTTACTTTCATGGCCTCCGAGAAGCTCCACCGCATGGACAAATCGAGCATGGAGGGTGCTTGTCCACCTCATTCTGGGTGCTCTCATGCTCCTCTTGTTGGGAAGCTTAGACAAAAACCTTGATCTCATGAACCCCGAAGAGGCTTCTGAAGAGCCTACCCCATATTGGTGCAATGGATGAGATTTGAAAGCATCGCCGGAAAACCCATTAAACCTTGTGGCAGTGGCTGTCCTACACCCCACGGTGGAAGCGTTGTTCAAGAAGGACATGGGATCCACGAAGTAAGGCGAAGGCGAAGAAGAAGGAGCGGCTGTGGAGCACAGAGAGGAACACGAGGAAGAGAGAGATGGGTAAGAAGGCATGTGATGATACAAGCACATCTTGGTATGAGGATCCTTGTTGTCTCTAGCATGGTCCATGGCCACAAAAGGGAACGAACGGTTGTGATACACCGGAATCCCCTTGATTGGCCTCAAGCCGTCTGATGATGATACATCAAGCAATGAAACTCCATAGTTTATGTGATTCAAGGGAGTGTTGGCACTTGTAGGAACACTTGTTGGAATATTACTAGTAGTAGTAGTGCTGCTGCTGCTGCTGTGGAGAAGATGATGGAAATGGGTTTGGGTTTGGGTTTGGGTTGGATAATAAGGGTTGTGTGGTGTTGGAGTTGGTGTTGGTGGTGGTGTTTCCCTTGCCGAAGTGAAATTTCTTCCAAGAGAGAGTTCTGTGTGGGCTTGAGACACAGTCCTTGAAAGGAAACTAGGTTGGGGTTCATAATTGATGATGTTGTTGGTATTGGAAATTAAGGAAGAGGAGATGCTTGGGGGGCTTATGTGAAGAGAAAGATCAGGAGCAGTGGTTGAAGTAGGCTCAATGAAAATCCCCTCCAAGGTCATCTTCTTTATTTGGATGGCTTGATGCTCACAAAATATATATGTATGTATATATCAAACACCTTTCCTTTTCCTTTATTAAAATGGCATCAGATTTTGACACTCCTCGGCAATTAAAAGTGCAATATTCACAAGGTGAGGAGGAGGATATATAAGGTAGCTAGACCCTGCAACAGTGTGTGTGATATAATCCCTTTTTCACTTTTGTATTTTCAGTCTTTCCCAAGAAAAGAATCTGGAAAGCTTACCAGGAAGAAGTTGTGAAAAAAGAGAAAAAAAAAAGCTAAGATGAAGAAAAGGAGGTAGCGAGCTAGAAGAAGTGAGTGTTGGAAATTTTTGAGAAACAAAAAACAGACATGCCGAAGAGGTTGTTGTGAATGTGGTGAGAGTAAGAGAGAGAGAGAGAGAGAGATTGTTGTTGTTAAGCTATAGCAGTGAGTGAGGTAGAAGGAATGGAATTTTAAAAGGGAATTGAATTAATAAAAGGAGAAAGAAAATGGAGAGAGGGATGGGAAGGAAAAGAGGTGGATTTGGGTTTTGTTTTCCTCGAGAGTATATATCGGAAAATGACAGTAGAAGAAGATGAAGGAAGAAGATAGAGCACAAGATGTTTCTGTTTTTCTCTTTCTCTCTCTCTTTAGTCAAAACCTACAAAAATTGTACCAAAAAATAAGATGACTTTAGATTTGGCTTCCGCGGAGTGGACGGGATAAAAACTCTTAGTCACTGTGATTCCTTTTCCCCCACTCCCTTCGCTACCATCATCACCATCATCATCATCATCTCTTTCTTCATCACAATATTAAATATAATATTCTTATTATTATTATTCTTTTAAGTAAATTAACCACTGCTGTCTCATTTTCTTCCTTAAATAGGAATGCTTAGCTATAGGACAATACTCTTCTTTCCTACAAAATTATTTCGTTTTTGGATTCAGATTTTGTAATCTTCTCTGCACCAACATAAAAAACAACCACACACACACAAAAACAGCTGATTGACTTATCAAACAGTGACAAAAAACCCACCCTCTTTTTTCTTCCTTTCTTCATTACCCTTTATTCCTGTTTTTGAAAACCATACAAAGACTTTCACTCTCAATTTAATTCCCATACAAACTTTCTCTCTCTCTTTCTTCTGTTTCTCTCAATATTTTATTCATTTTTAATGGTGTGCATTTCAAGATTTTCTTCATTCATTAGTTGGGAAATTATTAGAAATAATGGTCACTTTTAATTTTCATTTTTTCTAACCAGGTCACATGGTAATCAATCAAATTAAATTAGCATTCATTACATTTAGCTAATCAAGTTATCGTCTTACAAATTTCAATATTTCGGCCATTTTAAAACTTTTACTGCTCATCCTATACCTTTCACTTTTACTTAACACCTACATTCTCATCCATAAACAACCTATTTATAATCATTCTAAACGATAATAATTCTTATTCCAAATACATTCATTCTCTTACAAATAAAGAGTTTCGTTACGTATTTATATTTTCTTAATAATTCTCTGGTCATTAAATAAATAAAAGTACACATATTTAATGTTTTAAAACATAAAGGTTTTGTTAACTGTTTTGAATAATTATAATTATTGAGCAAAATGGAAATACATTTGTTTTGTTTAGAAAGTGAGAAACATTTAGAGAATTAAAAAATGAAAATTGAATGAGGATTTGACACTATATTGGAATGATTGAAAATCCTTTAGCATTGACCAGTGGGTTAGGGTTTCCAAAACCCTAGGCTAAATCGAAGAAAATGGTAATTTTATGATAAAAAAGAAAAGGAATCCATAAGTATGATATTGGGAAGTAACCCCTATCTTTAAATGCTGACACCGTAGATGACAAACAATGCTCTAAGCTTGGTCTTGGAGTCTCAGCTTTTTTAATCAAGCAGTTAATTAATGAAGGTTTATAGTTAGTGTATTGTCCCACTGCCACCAACTCCAATGTTACCAAAGGAAAACACTAATTCAGAGGCACTGTTTGCGGGATCCATTTAATGCTCAAATTGGGTACAGTGAACTTCATTAATTTCTTCAGCTTTCACATACACTATTTTTAATTATTTAACTAGACTAAATTCATTTTTTATTTTATTAATATAAGTGCTCGTGCAATAATGTATTATTTTTTATTTAAAACACTGTTTTTGCTTCCCTGTCCAAAAACTCACCATCATAATTCATGACCTTGTTCTCTTCTCAGACAACCCTCCAACCATTCTCCTACAATTTCTGTCATCTTCTTTTGACGCGTTATGGTGATATAATGGTCTTTACCCAACATGCACAGAGAAGTAGTTAAATATTTCATTCGTATTGTTCATCCAATAATACCAAATATTAAATAAATAAAACTCCTTCTACACACCATGATCATTACAAACACACCTTCAATCCATTTTTCTATCTTCTCCGTGCATGCCCAGGATTTTTCAGCAACATTCTCTAGTAATGATTTTCTTTTTCTTTTTTCTCTAAACAAATTTACTTCGATTTAATTATGTTTCCGCTTCTCATAACTAAAATAAATGGTTATTTAGTTTAGAGAAAGAGTTTTCCAGGACTGCTCGTAAGTGCATTGCTCATTTCATTTTTTAAATATTTTTATTATTTAAGCTCTTTGTGCAAAAGTAAAATTTAAAAAATATATATATACAAATCAAGAGTCTTAAAAAATAATTTTTAAATAAGTAATTTACTATTTTAGATTGTATATGGGTTTAACTATGCAGGACCATATCTACCTACATTCATTTAGTACATATTATTATTTTTCTTTTTTCTTTTCATGTATTATATGAAAGACCTTCTCGTTTATACTAGAGATATGGCTGTAAAGAAATATAAAAAAATCTTTCAAAGAATATATATACACATATATATATATATATATATATATATATATATATATATATATATAATTATTTAAATTTAAACTCTCTACCTTGTTTGATTGTATAAGAAATATGATTTTAAAAAATAAAAGAGAAAATGTTTTGAAAAAATGTATATATAGGTTTTAAATGATTCATTTTTCATTTCAACTAAAATTCCATTCTCTAAGTTATTAAATATTCCAAATTTTCTCTCTAAATTTCTTAACTAACTAGTCAGCTGATTCACCCGTGACAATTGTGGATAGGTTCATTATAACATTGATCAAGGTAAGTTGTCGTTCTTCCCATAACTAATTCTATTTATTTTTCCTTGTTCTTTTGGAAAGAGTTATACTTTGGTTGTTTATTCAAGTATGAAAGGGGATCTAATGGTAATATAAACAAAGGAAAGGATGATGGTATAAAGTTTTGAAAGTTCTTTTAGCCTATTCAAAAGGTTTGGTTGCTAGAGACATTTTTATTTCATTACAATTTAGGTAAAAAAACTAATTAAGTACACTGTTTATTTAAGTTTTGAATTATATATGTATGTTGTTCTGGATTGATGTTGAGACTACTTTGAATTGGAATTGTGTGGAATTATGGTTTGAACTATTTAGACTGATTTATGATATATTGTAATTTGGAATAGTGAAATTTGGTTTCAATTGATCCATAATTAATGTTGATGCATATACGATATTATAGGATATTTTGGTTGTTTTAATATATTATAGGATATTCGTGATAATTTTGTTTAACATATATAAGTAGTTGTTTTGCAAATTTTACTTGAGTATTATCAAATGTTCAAGTAACACTCAAGCTATCGATGAATAACTATTGTTTACATTAAGTATTATTGTTTAAATATTTTTATGATGAGTTAATTGATAAGGTTTATTGTTCAAATTATGGCTTAAAGTTTAGGTGAGAGAGATGTCGAAATAACTTTTTCTCTTAAAAAACGCTTATTGCTTGAAACTATAGAAAATCAAAGTTCTAAGACCAAGTCGGTCAAATACTAAGCATTTGATCTAATAACATTATTTAGTATAAAGAGGTGTACTCTAACTATTAGTTATAGTTTTTGACATAATAGCACATGTTTGATCAAATAAATGTATCTGAGCTAAGGTCACGTGTTTAATTCTTAATTGAGTTATTTTGTTAAGGAAAATATTGTTGCAAGGTATATTTATTGTCTTTGGAGGTTTGGTGAGTTAAATCATAGTAGAATTATAGTATTTGTTTACCGTCGTAGAATTATTGAGTGATGTATTTTTTTTTTAAAAGAAAAAATGGTTATTCAAGTGAAGTAGAGTTTGTGCAATGCATCACCTTAACATAGGGTAACGTAGGACTTAATATTAATTTTGATGCGTTAAGTATTAATATCTAGTAAAACTTATTTAACATGAATTTTTTTAAAAAAAATAAATGTTACAAATTATCATAATATCACAAGAGATAAAGTTGAATATTCATACTGTCTTCAGTGATTAATCTTGTTAAATTTATTGCTAATATATTAATGAAATTGAGAAATTTTGTGATTATTAGTTTTTACCTAATGAGAAAGACTATAAAAAAACATTAAAAAGCAACCAATTCTAGAAAGTTAGATATCATTTTATTATAAACTAAAAATTATTGATATCTAAAATTGTCTCTATTATAAAGAAAAATTGATAATTAGTTTGAAAATTAAAATCTAAATTAATATTTAATATTAATTACCAAAGTTTTAACTATTTATCATTATTAATTTTATATTAATTTTTAATTAAAAATTAGAATTTAATTTAGACACAAATTGATACTGTCAGAACCAGTAAAATCCACGCACGTATCGTTTTAGTGGAGTTCACGTGTCAAGAGGGGGGCTCGACACTCAGATGACGAACGCCAGGTGTCAAGCGAAGAAGATCCGGAAATCAGATAGTGGAATACAGGTGTCGGCAGATGAACGGACACTCGTTTTGACGGGGGAAAGCAAAACTTGGATTTTCAGAAAATCTACTCCACTCTCTGCATGCACCCTCTTTCCAAATTTCTGAAGAATCTCATTCTCTCCTCCTTCTCTCTACATCCTCTTCATCTTCTCTCTAAGAACACACTCACTTTCCCTTTTTCGATCTCCGTTCAGCCACCGTAGAAGTACTTCCGGCGTCAAGAGCTTCTAGATAAACCTTTCGGTTTGTGAAGCTAAGCTGGTAAGTCTTTCTTTTCACCAAGTCGTTCGTTTCCTAAACATGTAAACCCAGTTCTGGGTTCCTGTGTTGATCACCATTCTCAAAATGAGTGGTTCTGATAGTGTTGGGTTGTCACTTTGTGTAGTTGGAATTGTCGAGCGTTGACGGTAGGGAAACCGGTAGTGGTAAAATTGTATTCTGCCTCTGGAAACGTTCGTTCACGCTCAGAGGTAAAGGAAGCTTATTTAATTTAATTTTTATGTTTACGGTGCTGCATGAACGTTCATTCGAGTTGCTAAATTAAAGTGAAGTATGATTATTGTGATATTTGACTATATGATATATGATGGTTGCTATGTTCTGATGTATGAATTATATGAAACTTATATGATATGGATCTCATGAAGTATGAAAGTTGATTATGATATGAATGTATAAGGTTATGAAACTATATGTTCAGAAATGAGTTTGAAAACAAATGATTTTGATATGAAATTTCTCATATGAAAGTGTACGTTCGTTACTGAACGGTCATTGACCGTTCGGTTTTTCTGGTAAACATAGTTGATATAGGATTCTTTCATTTGGGGAGAATCCTAGTTGAGGACGAGCGTCCTCGTATGGTAATACTATGCTTGAGCGTTCGGCCAAGCACAGTTGTATCTGGGTATCCTGTGCTAAACTTAAATTTTTATATCTATGTAATTGTATATTTTCGTTGTTCGTAAACACTACTTCAATAGTATCTTATTATATTTATCAAGTCTTTTATTATAAGTTTATTAGTGCTCGGTCTTACACCAAGCGCTCATACTGAGTAGTGCTCGGTCTTACATCAAGCGCTCGTACTCGTTTCTTGTATAATTTATCTTGATGAAAAATAGTGTTCGTCTAACCTCAATATAATTTTCTTCTCTACCGTGCTCGGTCATTGACTGGCATTCGGATTTCTTGACGTAAATTCAAATAAGCTAAAATATTCATAAACGTTCGGTTTCTTCATGTGAATTCTTCTAAGTATTATTATTGGAATGTCTTGAAGTGTCTGTATCAATTGGTTCCGGCCTAGAGTCGTAGCACTTGGCGAGGTCTTTTCAGCGTTCGGTTAGAGCTATCACGGGTCAATTCATATAATTGATTCACTTTGTAATGAACGGTCGATCCATTCGTTTCTTGCTATATCTATTACACTCGGTTTCTCTCTCAAACTGACAGTAACCCTCTCGATCTCGTCCCAAGTGTTCGTCCTCGTTCTGAATGAAGGTTGAACGTTCAGTATCTGGTGTCTTTATAAATCTTTGAACAAAGAGGAAATTGAAATGATTTATAATGAAAGATGAAATTGAGATGTTTATTAATAAAAGATGAAGGAAATGTGATATGGAAATGTTATGGATTATGGACGAGCGTTCCGGGAAGGGACGACTCATGTATGAATATTGGAATTTGTAAAGTATGAATGTGGGCATGTTAAGCTGGCTGTTCATCCTGATGTTCCGTGAGTACTCGTCCTCACGTAGAGGAGGGTAGGTCATGTGTGGGAACGGCATGAGGTCCTAGTTCTTAGGGGTACTTTGGACAGATAGGACTAACATCGGGTGGCAGCTGTTGAGGGCATCCCAGTTACTACATCACCCGGGTGTACGAACGCTTGTAGCTACACAGATTTCATACAGTCCGGACAGTCAGTCTAGTAATAGGCTTTGTATGATACATATGTTGAATATATCTTGTGTGTTGGATTGTTTGAAATGTATGTTTATGCATGAATTAAATTACATAAGTTTACCCTGTATTTTTCTGTTGTGTCTTGTTTTGTACGTCCGTCTTGTCGTTGCAATGATCATCCAGGTGGATGTGAGCAGAAGGAGACGCACTGTTGGAAGATGCGCTGGAAGAAGAAAATTTGGTCGAAGTTGAAGTTAAGGCCGAACAGTAGAACGTTCGGTTAGTAGTTTATTTTGGTAGTGAGGTGGTTGTTTGATCACCTCCCTCTTTAGTTATGCATGAACGATCGATATTTTTTATTTTTGTAAACCGGTTGGATAGTTTTGTAACAATGTTCAGTGTAAACGTGTAACTCTTTCTGTAAGGGTCGTTCGGCCAGAACCGTACGCTCTCCTTAGTATAAGACTGAACTAAAATATTATCAAATGTAATTATTCTATTATATGGTTTATGCTATATTTTTGGGATGTTACAGAGTCTATTTTAGTCTTCCTTGAAGGAATTACTAGTAAAGAAGTTTCTTTTTCTTGAATGCCCAAATTTTTGAAATAACCTAATTGTTTGTATGTAATATACTTATTTTTGTTGATAAAAGAATTACTACGACTGCTAATTGACTATTTTCTGAATTAGCCAACACTATCCCATAAATCAAATATCAAACTCCGTGGTAACTAAGTCAAACAAGAGTTTGCAATAACTTTTTTTTTTATGAACAAGTATAATGTCATAATCAGAATTCATAAACATAGCACTTTATCTCTTATAGTCAAAATTGAAATTTTGAACTTAAAAAAGGTCAATGTTTGAAATTTGAACAGGAATGGGGTGAACCTTTCATCCGTACATGCATTATGAAAGGCTTAAAAAAGTAGATGTATAGTTTTGTTAAAATTCTTGCCATTTTCAAAGCAGCTTTTAAAAGTAGCAGAAAAAGAAAAAATGTTTCTTAATGTAATGGTCAGAAGACTGTGTCATAACATCCATAAAAATACTCTGCTCTTCTGTTTTGACACTCATATTAGGCACAACTTAGATAAAGGTTTTTTATTTTGTACTTGTATATCATAATTTCATCTAATACTCAGAAATATAATCACACAACTCTGCAACTAGTTTTTTGGGTCAATTATCTGTCACAGTACAACTTTGCTCGTGAAATTAGGTCAGTCAAAACATTTCAAATCAATCAGTTAACATAATGTAATGTAATGTGAAGTAGCCGACACATTGAATGTCATATTCAAATGTTAAAATAAAATATATTTTACTCTGTTTCTTGATAAGATCCACATGGAAGATATAAGGTCAATAATACTAAGACCAGTTCCAGTATATAACATACAAGAAAAGAAGAAAAAAAAAACAAGAAAAAAGTGTTCTAAAATTTGTTTAGTAATTCTGTCATCATCTTTTAGATAACTCTAAACAATTTTTTGTATTAGAAATCTTGTATAAAGTATGAGTAATTAAATTCAAACTTGAAGCAAACTGTAGTATCAAATTTAATTTTAGTTATTATAGTGAATTTATAGAATTATTGACAAAGCTATTAGTGTTTTTGAGGGATTTTGTCACTTGATTTTTTTTTTAAGTTTCAATTTTCTTTTATTCTCTATGCTTTGTAAATATTAAAATTTTTATAATTTCTTTCATCACATGGGTATTTCCATTATTTGACTCAAATATCTTTAAAAAAATTAATAATTTTAATTGAGTGAGAAAAATATAAATTTAAGCTATGTTAATTAATGTGTAATATCTAAGCTTGTTTTAATTAAAATTAAATTTTAAATGAACACATTATAGAAAATGTGTAAACATAGAATAAGCATATATTTTTTATTTAATTTATAATTTTATTTTCTTAAAAATAAAGTCTCTCTAACTTTAAAAAAAAAAATATGACTTGCTGGTATTTTAAGTAGTGTTGAGATACAAACTAGATAAGGAATTTATTAAGTGAAATATTGATAGAGTGATGGTTGATGGATTACTTGTATTATTACTTGATTTTTTAAGGGTTAATGAAAGCTTAACCTTACAAAATCAAGTTAATCTAAGTAAAGGAGTTGATGGTTAAATCTATTTAATGAATTCGATGTTTGGATATATGAAATGTAAGACGGTAGAATTGCTAGATATATGAAATGTAAGACAGTAGAATTGTTAGATATATGAAATGTAAGACGGTAGAATTGCTATATATACGTATACGAAAGATGCTATACGTATATTTATTGTATTTCGTTCGTTTTTGTTCATTTCAATCTAGTTGGTTAGTTTAGTTAATTTGGTTAGTCAATTTTGTTTTCATTCTATCTTATATATAGAAAACCTTTTGTAATAGGGTATTTCTCTTGTTCCAATTAATTTTACTTTTTTTATAGGGTTTGTTTTTCACGATGTTATCAAGAATAATGTAAATGTTTTTCTTTTCTTTTCTTGCTGCTGCTTTGGTTTTCTGTTAGACTCTTTTTCTTTTTTTTTTGTCTGTTTTTGTTTTTTTATTTTCTTTATTTGACTATAATTTAGAGAATGTATAATGTTAATAAGGTGTGAAATATCATAATGTGAGAAGCTTTTGACTCAATTATAGGGAATGAAGTCACTCAATCAATAATAAATTTGGATATATAATCGGTGTGATTAATTACACATATAATAATAAAATATAATTAATGTATTTATGCATTATGTATACTGGTTGAACAAATATATAAGAGATATGTTAACAAGTAATTAAGTAGATTAAGATAGAAAATGAAGTGAAATTAAAATAGATTTAAATGTGTTTTACATGTTAATAATAATGTTTGAGTTTGTATGTAGGAAAGTAATATATAGTTGGGGGATGAAGAGATTAAGGAGGTAGGTAAGTGTAGTTAGGAGAATAAAATAAATGGAAAAAAGGGGAAAGCATAAGTGTTAGAAAAAGTGGGATGAAGAAAAAAGGAGTGATGATTGGAAAATAGAGTTAGATATTTCTCTCCCACATGATGACATTTATTAGATGTCAGATTGAGAGAAGAATGTATGGTAGAGAATATGGAATGGCGTGTATTATCATACTTAATATTTGGTACAGAGCTGTACCGTGCAAACAATGCTCATTCCTCTCTTCCATCATCACCAACCATTCATCATAAGGGTCCCATCATATCAAACATTTTCCCCACATCTTCTAAATAACACAAATCTCTGTGCACTTTTTTGCAAACCTATCTCCTTCACTTATTATCATATTCATTATCACATTTACTTTTAAAACATATCAATTCTAATGTAAACATGCACTTCAAAATAGTTTTACTGAATATTTCAATCATATTAACTATTAACATTGCATTTGTTTTTACTTTTTCTTTAAAGAAAATAGAGAGTTATTATGTTTATATTGCATCTATATATTTCACATGTGTATCACTGTTAAATTTTTACTGTATACATTTTCAAATATGTAACATATTAAAATTAATTACATTACATGTGTTTTTTTAGAGGAGGAAATTATGTTTTTGTTGTTAAACCTATTTTAGATTAATTTATTTTGTAGCCAAAATAAAATAAATGAAAACAAAAAATAAGACTTTTAATGTCAATTTTAATAAAAATAAATTTAAAAAAGTATATTACAAATAGCATAAAATGTTCGTAATTGAAATCAAATACAATTAAATTATGACGTTTGAATTACTAATTTTTAAGTAAAAAAAGTTATATCATAACGAACTATATTTTTTTATACAAAGATAAAATTTATAGTAAACAATGTTGTTTTATAGAAACAGAATAATTTATTTTAGTACTAATTCAAAAGTTGTAATGTAATAAACAACTTTTAATCAAAAAATTTGAACAACAAAATATTATAATAAATAAATTGTGTATTTCAACCTTAAAATATCTAACATAGCAAATTATTTCAATTCAAAGTGTATGAAAAATAATTAATGTTGATTGAAAACATATATTAAATATTCATTGGTGTGAAGGATTTGTTACATCACTCATTTTATGTCTGACTAAAATAAATAGTGATTTTTTTTAAAATAAACGTAACTTTTTCATGTCAGAGATTCTGGGATCTGACTTAAAATTGCTTACATAAGAGTATATGTTTCTTCTTCACATTTTGGTGTGCGATTTTTCAAATTTGTATTCGATTAAATTGTTCGCTGAGTTAAGTATTTTATATCTTCATTATACTATTAAAATTGAAATTGCAATTTTTTTTTTTTGAATTTCAACCACGACAATATATGAATATTTTCATTGAATTTGTTTATTAGTGTAATTTTTTTAATTTAAATTATGATGCTGTGATCAATAAATATGAATATTGCAATTAACTTTTTATGAGTGAATGATATTATAGATGTTTAAAATTAGAATTTAGAGACACTTTTTTTAGTCTTAGAAGTGGCTTCATCTTATAGTCATTACTTTGCTTAAAATGGTTATATTAAATTATGGAAAATTTTTAAAATGTAATTTAAATTATTAGTGCAAAAAATTATTTAACTCTACTATACAATTATAAGCTTTAATTATAAAATAATAGAATCATATACTAATATATATTTTGAAAGAACTAAAATCTATTTTTTTAGGTTAAATTTTTATAACAAATACTTCTCAATCACATTATTGTGCTACAACAGTTTTATTGTAATTCCAAAAATTCATACTTTTTTCTCTATTATTGTCTCTTTTCCACACGAAACTCTTTTCCATTGTGAATCATTTTGTTATCGTATCTTCTCCTCGTGAAACATCTTATTCTATTCTCCTCTCCATTTTCGTTTTTGGTCGCCATTAACAATCTATTATTGCTTGGAGGTTCATTTTCCTCTTTCTCGCATTTGTTTTGGTTTGTTTAATGTTTGTTTGTTATAAGGTCGCGGTCTTGATCCATTACTCACACCTTTTCCTTTCACTTTTTCAGGCATTGCTCATTATATATTCCACTGGTCGAAGCATGCTCCCATTTTTGCATTTAAATAATTTTATTTTTTTATGTTACATGTAGGCTTCGAATATGGAAGAATTGAAACCTATTTTTGAAAAATATGCTTCACTTAAGAATTGAAGCCTAAAGTCTTCTTTTTTATCCTTACCTTGATATGCTTCGGTTGTAGAATTGAAGTAGAACCCCAAAAATATTCGATCCCAAATTCATTTCCTGTACTAGTGGATTAGCCGTAGAAGTAAGATGTATTGAATATATTTAGGTGATATTGTTTGATTTTGTTGTATTAATTTGATTTAGATTAAGTATCTTATTCATGAATGTAGTAAGAGAACTTTTGTTCACATTTGAGATTTAGTCCAAAGGTTAAAGATTAATCATTTGTATTAATTTTTAATTGTTCGATTGGACAATTTGATAAAATTATTCATCATAAATTGTTATTATGTCTATGATGCAAGTCTAACCATAAATTTGATGAAATTTTGATTGAAATTATTTTGTGTTATTCTTGAGGTGTGTATATGAGTGTGGTGATTTGTTACTTTTCATTTCATGTAATATGAAGACTAAAGAAAAATGGCACCAAAATTAAATCGAATTTAGGATAACGGACTTTGTTTGTATATTTTAGCGACTTATGAAAAAAATATTTTTTTGTAATGTGTTGTTTCTAACCTTATATTACGCAAGCAATAATCACATATTGGAAAGTAAATGATGATAGATTTTGAAGATACATAACTACGAATCTAAGTTGGATGCGTGCATACTACTCTAGTGAAGAATATGAAAAGGGAGTGAATGAATTCTTGCAATTTGGTAGTCGAAATGAAAAACCTATGAATAAGACATAATATTGGCTTTGCATTCACTGTTTGAATCAAATACATCAGAATTTAAGGCAGATGCACAATATCTGCTTACCTTTGGTATAGTGAAGAGTTATACGATATGAATATTGTGTGGCAAAATATTAGACAATTCTATTATGTCAAGATCAATAAGAAATCTTGAAGAGGGAATTTGTAATCATTTGAGGACAATGATATGAAGAACTCATGTGTATGATTCTTTGAAGTCTAATTACGCAAGGAATTTTTATCGATAAATCTAAGTTTTTAGTATTTTGTTAGTGAAGGAAGTTGAACCCTTAACCTCTCTCACCCTTCCTTATGAACTCACCAAATGAACCTTATAAGTCTGAGGTGTTAGTGGAGGGAGTTGAATCCCGAACCTTTTCCACCCCTCTTCCAACTTTACTATTAAGCCACCTACAACTCCATGATTAAACAAGTTACATTAACTTTACACAATTGTCATGAACTTTAAGAATGTTTTGTTTAAAAGTAAAAAATTTAGGGGATAGTAGAATTAATGTATAAGATTTCATTTCAAATACATTTTCACTCAAGTTTGATATTTTTACTCAAGAGTAAAAGAGAAAAAGAGAAAACCAGAACATATCGATCCTTTATTATTCTTTTGGTCAAGTGACAATTTATTATTATGTTCAAAATACATTTCTACTATGTCAAGATGAACAAAAAATCTTGAAGAAGGAATATCTAATCTTTTGAGGACATGATATGAAAAGCTCATGTGTACGATTCTTTGAAGTATAATTACACAAGTTTTTTTTTATCAGTAAACGTTAGTTTTTAATATTGTCCTAGTGGGGAGTTGAACCCACAACATATTGCACCCTCACTTCATAACCTACCAAATCAATCTTATAATTTCAGGTTTTAGTGGGTGGTAAGTTGAACCCAGCACCATTTTTCCACCCTCCCTTCCAACTTTAGTTATAAGCTAACTTACAACTCCCTCGTTACACAAGCTTTATAGTAACTTAGACCATTGTCATAACTTTAGGATTGTTTTTTTTATGTTGGAAGTCTCACATTAACTATAGATAAAGCCAATTTAGAATATATATGTAGGTGTAAACCTCACTTTACAAGGCAATTTTGAGAGGTTGAGTTAGGCTTAAATTTCACTTATTAACTTGGTATCAGAGTCAAGAGTTAGAGTCTATCCTATCAAGATTTATACTTTTTGGGCATATGATCCAATTAGATATCGACCACTATCGGACCACTAGTTAATGTATAGTCCTACGCATGAGATGCCATTACCGCCACTCTTGATACTCAGCAACCCTAGTTGAGATTTCCTTTGAGTATTCACAGCATTCCTAATACTCAGCAATCCTAGCCGAGATTTTTTTTGAGTATTCGAACCACTCTTGATACTCAGTAACCCTAGCCAAGATTTCCTTCCGTATTTGAACCACTCTTGGTACTTAGCAATCTTGCTAAGATTTCTCCCACAACCTATCATCCTATGGCCGCAACTCTTCCTCTAAATTGTTCTTTAAGAAAATCATATAAATGACCTTTTACAAAATTTTCATCACCAACATCACATACCATGTCCTTTAAATGGTCATTCATCCATATAATGTGTTCCTCTTGACGTTGTATGCCTTTGTAATACTTCTCCATGTCAAGTCAAAATTATTTAGCTCCTCGTTATATCATAGATGAATAAATAATCACGCATGTTACTCAAGTCTTGACATAATTGATTAAGACAGGAAACTCAGACAAAAATATGTCATGTTCATAGAGTTTGTGTGTCCTTGTTGAACATATTGAAAACTCTTTTTTCATACTCTTGACTAATACGATGTTCATTCATCCATCTTTGATTCATAATATTTTTCAAAAGTAAATAAAAAATAAAATGCCAAAAATCACACTAAAAAAACGTATAAAAATCAATGACACATACGATAAATAAGAGACACATTACAATAAGGGAAACTAAAAATTACATATCGAATAATATACTAGTACATTCCATTGTATATCAAAACCAATAAACTAACCTTAATAGAATGGGGTCGTTGGTAGCAATGGAGAGTGGATACCTTCTCGATGTTGTTCTTTGTTATGGTGGACCTTCAATGGAGCACGAAAACACAAAATGAATCCATCAAAACACAAACAAAATCATAACCAAGGTAGCAAAAACACATATATTTATGGTAAATAACCCAAAGTTGACATTTGTTCTTCCTTGCACTCGTGAACGATGTAGTTGGTTCAGTTGGAAGTGGTGGACTTTCAACTCACGTACAAGATGTCAATGTTAAGCGAAAAAATGATATAAATTGATCAAAACTAATGAAATATCCCAACCAAGGCAACAAAAACACTTTTTCTAGAGGTAAGTGACACAAAACTAACATTTGTTTTTCCTCCACTCGTCAATGAAGATGTTGGTTGAAGCAAAAGTGAAAGCACGAAGAAACAATGTGCGTAGGTTTTGTTTTTACAAAATTTTTGCAAGACATATGACATTGAAAAATGTGAAATACAACGTCTTATATTTGACATCTCTACTTTATCTCTTATATGAGTAAATTTTACACCTACGTGTCAAACATTTTAATGAATTCACCAAATTTACAAGACATATAACGTCAAAAAGAAAACTTCTAACGTAAATTGACGTCAGAATTTGGGGTTTTCAACGTATAATTTGTATTTTGAGTATAACATCGAAAAAGTAAATTTACAAGTCAATTGATGTTGGAATTTGAGTTTTCTGGTATCTTATGCCTATTTATTGTCAAAAAAATTGACATTTTCGACATCTAACTTGAATATTTATTTAGTTACTAAAAAAATTTTAATGTTGACTTTTTTCTATTTAATCGTTGAACGTGGGACATGAAAAACTTATTTTGTGAAAAAGAATTAATTAATTATCACTGTATGTTAAATTAATTAACTTTACTTATGCTTCTTGATGAGTTTTTTTTTCATGAAACGATATGAATTTGGTAGTAATTAATTAGTAGGTGTGGTGAAGTAAGAAAGCCGACATAAGCACTCTCTATTCTTGTCATCCCCTAGAATCCTATGGAATCCTAAGCACTTTGGTTACATCTTTAGCAATTAAATCTCTTGGTTGCAGTAACTTGAATAGTACCACTACAATCTAAGTGATTGTTACTTGTAATTGGCAATGCTACAGGGACAACATATTTTCTCATTTATGAAGAAGGTACTGGTGGAAAGGTATTGTTGAGTGAATGAAGCCATACATGTTGATTGTACAAGATATTGACTTTCTCTGTCACGCAGATCACACAGAGAAAACAGAGTCTGAGGAACATGAACAAAATAGAAATGGAAGTAACCCCATATTAATATCGGTCCCCTCATACCAGGCACTCATGATGTTGAAAGAAAGAAATGTGTGACAAACACAATTGTCCAAATAAGAGAAAGGAGAACTTCCTTTTGCTGTGAATTGTTTCAACCCACAGAAGCAAAATAACTGCCACATGAAAGTGCATATGGAAACATTATGTAAAAGGAAATAAAGGGTACTAAATGGAACAAAAACGAACCACAAAGATAACATGAGTCACCGATAACTCTCTGTGTTTAATAGGGAGAGATCCAAATCAACGACATTATATGTCTACCTGCCAACTTGTCCCTTGCTCGACGTATTTAGAGCTTTACACCAATTATTGGAGTGATGAAAGAAAATAAGACTAAAAAAAAATATTCATCAAAACCAGAATTGTGATGTGATTTGGTAGAGAGGGAGGAATAAAGATGTGTGTCGGGAGAATAGGAATTATGTGAGGCCAAGATAAAGATAATAATTAAGAACACAAACTTCTTAGTGCTTTTTAGGTTGTATTATATTATATTATAAAAATAAGCAAGGAATTGGAATGGAAGAAAAAAGAAGGATTTAGATAGATTTCTTTTTAAAACTCATCAAAAGCTAGATTCCCGGAAAGAAGAAAGAGTAGAAAAAGATTGACATGTACAATGATTAACGTAATACTCAGAGTGTTTACATGCATTAAAAAAATGGATTATACTAAACCATTCACTGCTTAATGATTTAGTTTATCTTTATGGTAGTGGGGCATTTGACTGGTTCTCATCGTGTCCAAATCCAAACCTCATTGCACAGGAAAACAAAAACATTATTAATGTATTCCAATCTCTTTTTTTATATATTAACGTCGGTTTCATTAACAAAATAAGACATGTCCCATGAAAAAAAAAATTAGTTTTTGTTGAATGAATTTTTTTAAGCTTACATTATTTATTAGAGTTTTGATATTGTTTTTGAATTTCGGGCATTGAAATTTTTTAGTAAATGATATCGCTCTGAGAATATTTTGATGTGTAGTGTCATGTGTGTGTACCTTCCTTCTCAAAGCTATTGAGTAAAGAATATATTGGGGAATGAAAGTCTCCTATGATTCTGCTGGACCCTACCTTTTGACTCTTTCAATTCCAAACTAACATATATAATAAACAACAAAGACATGTTCCATTCAAGTATTCAACATCCAACCAAACCAAATTATTGTGTTTTGAATGAAGGAAATTTTGAAATTCCATTTTAACTAAAAATAAATTCATAAAGGTTCCGTATTTTAATTTAACTTTAATATGTGTAAAATTTAAAAAAAAAAATCAATTTTTTTAAACATAAACATGCCTCTCGTAGATCTAAACGCGCACATGTATCATGTATACGGTCTCCAACACACAGCTGTCCCGATTTCCGTCGCTACGTGATTTATATTAACTTTTCAATTGGGCCCACCCGTGGCCCGTATCCAGCCATAAACTTTGGAAATTATTTCAGTCTATAATTCTTTAAAATAAAAAGTAAAATAGAAAATATTGATCTTTCACTGTGGAGATAAGAAAATAGGAATATTTATACTGTGTTGAGAAGATGAATAATAGCTTTCGAAGAAATCGATGAATTGAGGCAAACACAACATTTACTTCCTAAAGCGGTTCTGCGTTGGGTCTTAGTATGTGGTTGTGGAATAGAAAAAAGAAAATGGAAAATAATTTATGATTGTGATATTGAGTTTGAAAGAGAAAAGTAGTGTGAGAAGAAAAGTTGTTTGGTGATTCCGAAAAGCAAAGAAGGTAAAATGGGAAGGTGCTTGTTGTTTTGGTGCTCGTGAGTTGCAAAAATGTCACGTTTTCACGAAAGTGGAAAAACTCAGCTCAGCATCACCTTCACCAAAACTATGGTAATTCCTTTTCCTAAACTTACATGCACATTCATTTCACTTCTCCTTTTTAATCCTTTTGCATATTTCTGGGAATATTTCCAATCTGTCTTTTCTTCCATTCTGGTTAGTGAAGCAAACTACTCAAACACGCCTATCTCATAACATAACTCATCTATCATGTAACGCAATTCAAACTTTCACACATTTTTTTTCTTTTTTCTTTTCCTTTTCAATCTGATCAATTCAAATACAAAGATAATCTCCTCTATTGCTAACTCTCCAGAATTAACTGTCTATGTCTCAGTACAATCCACTGTTATTAGAAATTTATGTACTACATAAGCTGGAGGAAAGCTATAAGAATCTACATCAATTTCCAAATTACCCATTTACACACAAATTGACAGCTAAATAATTTTATAGCCTTTAATTCTGCTAATTAAATTAGCAAATTGAAAATTACGAAAACCATTGACTTCATCACGTGACATATTTGAAGTTTCTGGAGAAGAGCAACATGCATTGGACCTGTGTTTTTTAAATTCAAATTAAAAATTTACTAAAATTAAGAAACCAATTTGCTAATTCTAACGCTTCCGACCACCTTTAACATTAAAGTAACGTTTTGGCAAGATTTAACTTCAAAAAATAAAATTGTAATATTCACTTACCAATGAAAATAAGGCAAGTGTTGGGATGTCTTCATAATATGTTTTTGTCCGAAGGAAATCAAGTTATTAGGTAGTCGAATTTTATTGGACAAAATCTATATCAAAGAAAAATTGTTGGATGTAATGTTGTTTTGTATTTTTTTTTAAAGATAAAGTAATTAAGAAAGTTATTAGACTCTAGTGAATTCGAGTAATTTTTCAAAATGTATCTTTCTAAAAGAGGAAGAAAAAAAGTTGGATTGGTTTAACCTATACCAAATCTACTTACACGACTAAAGTAATCTATATTCCACTTCAATCCAAGTATTGTTTCAAAAACTTGAAGTCACCACAAAAAAAAATACTATCTAAATTAATTGAAATCTCTGTTCAAGTTTTAATTTAGACAAAGTTTTCCTTTTGGATATAATAGCCAAAAATCATGCACATCAAACCAAAACTATCTCTACAAAAGAAAAATAACTATTATTATATAACATTAGCTTCCATAAATATAAACGTGAAACATATATATCTTTGAGACTTACTTATAGTTTTCTCGTGAAATATATATGCAAATTTATTGGAAAAAAAATACATCAAATGTTAATAAAATATATAATATCTTATTGGTGTATGTTTCAAAATTTTGGTTCTGAAATAAATATTTACCAAAGTTCCTCAAATAATATGAAAAAAATGAATGAAGAGTGAATTAATTTAAAGGTTGTCACCTTAGTTTAATAAACTTGTATGAGATTTGGTAGTATGTTATTGAAGGATTTATAATTTTGTTATACAGTAAGATTTTTCGTTTTGTCAACAAAATGGTATGAGAAATTTTGCATATTTTATCCAAAAACATTGTACGAGAATTTTGCATTTTTGTTAGATAAATTGCACAATTTTATCATATGTTTTCATTTCTACTATTGTGTATAGATGTTTTTGGCTTCAAAGTTATTTTGTGATTCCTAACAAAAATATATATTAATTAGAATTTAATTCTCAACTAAGAAAGACTATATATAACAACGAAATTAATGTTTAAAGAAATATGAAAGATACGAAACATTTTTACATTGTAAAATTGTTTCTTTAGTTCTTTATTTGCAATGTTGTAATCCTATTTTCTTGCATAGTATGCATTTTGAACAATAGCACAGATCCAAGGTTCAATAATGAACATTTCTTAAAGTGAAAATGAAGATAATGTATGCATTATCGTGGTCGTACAAACAGTGAATTTGCAAAGTCAAATATCTTGATAATTGTAAAATTTTGTCCCTTAATATTATTTGGAGCAAACCTATATAATTTGTGGCCTACTAGGCATGCTTTAGCATGCGCATGTCTTGCTTTCTCTCACTCACACGAAGAAAACTCGACACTAACTTAGTATTTACATGTGAAGAAAATGAAGGTGATTACTATATTATATTTATGAAAGATGTCTAATACTTTTTTAAATAATTAGAAGCATCTAATAAAGCTGATTTAATGTGTTATTTAATTCTAGTTCTTTCAAACTTTGTTGTTTAGTAGTAATTACATAATCTACTTATTAAAGTAGTTTCCTTTATCAATTCTCTCATAATTTATGAATAATATGTATATTTAACATCTTAAGAATATAATATCATTTAATTTTTTTATTATTTATAAGTAAATACATTAGTGGCATAAAGATGTTGGAAGAAAATTTGGAGTTATTCAGTTTCAACTAAAAAGATGTCTTAACATACTTTTATTAACATTGTTTGAAGTTTGACAATTTAAAACAGGTCCATTTTTTAAAATACTTTTTATTCATAAAGTTCAAACATGAAATCGGTTAAGATAGGTAAATACAATTCTTCTCGAGCCAATAACTTGTAAACATCGATTTCATTTTAGCACACTAATAATTTAGGAAATTATTTATTTATTTTTGTTCGTATTCCCTATAGAAAGATAAAAACAGATTAGGAAAAGCAACTGATAAGCTTACCTATATTTAAATATATTTATCTTCACATTTATATCTTTCTCATTAAATCACATGCTTGTAAAACGCTTAAATTAAGTAGACATGACAGCATAGTTTAAAAAAGAGTAATCCAATTTTATCTCAAACTTCTAAATGGATAAACGAATACAAAGAACGATTTGAACTCTATAACTTTCAATTGAAATATTTTATTGAGTGGTTTCCCTTCTATTTAGATAATGTGTCGTTCCTTGTTAATTCTTCTTATGTTTAAAATAGTCAAGTAAAAATCATGTAACTTTTAATTAAAATTTTCATATATATATATATATATATATATATATATATATATATATAAATCTATATTAGTTCTTTAACGGGTATTTACTAAAGTCCAGCAGGGATACTGTAAAGGAACAAACAGAATAAAATTAGAATAAAAATGAAAAATTGGTTTAAGAGTAATTACCTTAACTTAATAGAGGTGTATTGTCTGATAAAATTTGAAATTTTTTTCAAAAATTTATGAGTTTGTTTGTAGTTTTTGTCAAAAATAAATAAATAAACGTGGAGTGATAATATTTTTTTTGTTAAGTATCACATATGACTGGGTATATGCAATAAAACGTTTGATTGGAATTTATTTTCGAAAATAGAGATGAGAAATTAATCATCTCTTAGATACGAGTTATTTATATAAAAGGCTAACATTACGTATAATGTAAAACCTTAACACTTAATATTGTACTCTTATTTTTCTTGTATATACTAATCAATCTTCTGACATTTATGCTCAATATAAGACTCTGAAGTCATTATTAAATTAATAAATTGAATATTAATCGGAATGCGTGTAGTATAAGGAAGCATTGTAAGTTTCCTCAAGTGGCTAAGTGTCGGGGTTGAAAAACCAGTCTCCTAGAAAATGTTTGTTCATAAGGCTTGAATGAGGGTCAAATCCAACAATATTCCATGAACCTGTGATAAGTAGTGTCATGTCATTGGATGTAAATGTGCAACAAACGGACCTTTATCCCTTCTGTAACACAAAAGAAATAAAATAAGAGAACAAAAGTAATCATTCCAGCCAACCTCAGTCTAATGACAACCTTTTTTGCTCATAAACTGCGATTTTCCCTAAGTTGTTCATCAGAAATAGATGAGGTAGCTAGAATTTATGCCAGTGAGCAATGTTACACATGCCGGTAGAACAGTGAAGTAGATTCCTTTCATGGTTTGAAATTGGTAACTGTTGTATATAATTCCCAAAGCATTGACAGCCTCATTGAACACTGAACAAATTTAGTCATACCCTAGGAGCATAGGTGCTACACAAGTTGTACATCTAACAGCAATAGGGTCATTTAATAATTTATGAATATAGAGAGAAGGAGAAAAGAAAGCATGAGAAAGACATGTCAAAGTCCACTTTTGTTGTGAGATGTTTGGAACTGAAGAAAAAGGGAAATGGGGTCCAAATTTGAAACCCCATTGCAAGCGAATATATTGAAGGTGAAAGAGCACCACCCAGAGATTGTACCTTGTAGTGTCCACCTCTTACATACCCAACTCAACCACCCACTCTCCCATCAATCACACAACTTCATCCACTACCTCTTTGCTCCTCTACAGTACACTCATAACGCGTCCAAATTCTAACCCCTATATAGCATATACTCGTCCTTTCCTTCTTTTTCATCTCCATAATTCTACCTCTTATTTCTCCATACAAAATTCCATCAACTCTGCAACTTTTCTAGATCAAAAACTCCTCTATTAATAACACTGTATAATATATCCTTTTTCAATTTTCACTTTCATCAATTTTCTATATATTTATCAACTTTAAACTTGCCGTGTCAATTACTGAAAAGGGTGACTGAAACTTTAATTTTAGTAATGTTGTGGATCAAAAGTTAATTTCTTGACGGATATTTACAAGACTGGTGTTTGTATAAATAAATATCTGAAAATCATACTGAAAAGTCAAAGGCATTACTGAGGTTGGTTAAAAAGGCCAATTTTTTCTTAATCTTTTGTGAAGTGATTAAAAGATTGTTAAAGAGAATGGAAAAGACAGTAATTGGTAAGAGAAAAGCATGGTCTTTGGCATCATAAATTGTTACAGGTGATACGTGGAAGAAAGTTGTACGCTTTGAAGTTGACATATGGTATATGTATTTGTGCGTGTGCAAGAGAGAGAGTGAGAGAGAGTGAGAGAGAGTGAGAGAGAGAAAAAAAAAAGAAGGTTTAGCAGAATTGGTGGTAATGGCGGTGGTGATGAGTATGTATGGAGTGTGATGACTTGTAACCCTATCACGGCCCGTTCTTCGAAAGAAGAATAATAAATGCAAAGGGTCAGAGAGAAAACAGTACTTTTTTGGCAGAACAGAAAAGAGGGTCATGATGTGAGAGGTGAGAAAATGATTTTGTAATCGATTGCTTTATGATTGATGAGCATTCAAAAAGTATGCAGTTGACAGTGAGAGAGAAAAAGGTTACTGCTAAAAAGCCCTTTTGAAAAGTTTCTTTATTTTAACTTTTACTTTTATACTGACAAATCAAGAAAACTGTTCAGAGAAGAAAGAGAACAAGTATTAATTATGAGGTTATGATGACTATATCATCAACATTGCAGCGCATGCATAGATAGATAGATACATATAGCTTCTTCTTCCTCTTGACTGGATTAACATGTGCAGTACACTTTGTCCTCTGTTGATAAAAGGGAAAAGATAAATTGGTGCCACTCAACTTTCTCATTTGCTTTTCCCCTATGCAGACAACACCTACATATCAACCACTTTTCATCCAAACCACACTCTCAAAACCTAATTAATAATCTCATTCTTTACATATTTAATGCTCTTTTACCGACTTAATTAACTTTGAACTCTGTGCAGGTAGATCAATAAACATGCACATGTGATTTCTCAATTCACGTTAACAGATTTTCAAGCTCTTTTCGCCTACTTTGATTTTCAGATGTCAAAAGAGAATGTCTAAATCTGTTCCTTCACGAGAAATGGAACATAAAATGTTAGAAACAAATTTCTTCTCATAAATTATGAGCTACTGAATATACTTTTACTTACTTTTTGTCATCATAACATCATTCCGACAAATTTTAGGCACTAATTAACAACGAAAAACCCTACACGGTCTAACAAAAAGTAACTAAACGGTTCATGATGATGACTACAGCTTCATTCTTTCAATTTTTGCATTTATAAGAGAGAAAAAAAAAAGGATTAGGGCATTAATTAATGAAGATTTAAATGAATGCATGGATGTGTGTAAAAGAGTGAGGTATCACATCATGGGTTCTTAAGGGCCCTGACAGTGTCTTTCACGAAAGTCGCTGACTCTGTTGTCTGCCCCGCATTTAAAGCGCGCTCTGTTTCCCTACTCTCCAACCCTTCCTTTCTCTTTCTCTTTCTCTTCTTTTCTCTTCTCTTCCTTCCCACCCAAACAACCATCTTTCAAATCGCGTTTCACATCTTCAAACCAACCTCTAATAATCTATCTAAACGTGATTTTCTTAAAACCGGACATGCTTTCTCATACACCTCATTACAGACAACTTGTTTCTTTCAAAATGGAATTCAACTTTAAAATAAAACATACATACGTTTAAAAGCTTGTTTCATATCTTAAATTTATAATATAAATTTAAATTTAACTCAATTTATACAGGTAATATAATTGTCTTAATATTATATTAAGAATTATTCAATTAAGTTTGTATGATAATAATTACTCTTATTTACATAATGCAAATTGAAAAAATCTGAATAAGTTTATAGCCAAGTATATACGCATTATTTAAGAATAAATAGATAAGAAGATTAAAAGTTGTGTAAAAATTTTAGTTAACCATGCAATAACGATCATAATTATTATTACCTTTTACTAAAAAAAAAGTTATATGTTTCTTGACAACATACCTTCCATTTAATTAATAATTATTAGAAATAGGTAAGAGATTCACGAAACTTGATTAATTCTTGTATAGTATCTAAACTAGAGGTCTTTTAATTTTTACCTTTTTTTTTTCCTGTTCACAAACAAGTTAAAATTATCTTTACATAGTTTAAAAAGGTCGGGTACGTATCTTTCTTAGGAGTCATTTTGATCTTCAAATTATATTTTTCTCATATCATAGTTCTCATTAACTTGGATGTTAATTAGTAATTTGTACTTCACTTTGTTAGTAATTATTTTCATAATTCATTTTACTCCATATGTTGAAACTTTTGGTATCATAGATGGCTCCTTTGTTTTCATGATCTTAACCTAAACTCTGAAAATAATAATAAGAGTTGTTACATTTTCTGAAGCAAGCGTGAGTGATAATTATAATGTAGATAACACATGGGGTGGTGTATGTGATAGATGGGCCTAGAGGAGGCAATAATTAATTAGAAGAATACCAAAAGTACTTGAACCAAAGAGTTTAGTCGTGTATTAATTTTCTAATTATATTGCATTGCATGTGTTCTTAATAAGTGAAATGAATTTTGGTGATGATAATGGTATGTAGTAATTAAGGACTAAATACCTAGATGCTTTGCTAGTGTCTTTACTATTGGGTTGTTGAAAAATTGAATGTGAATAATGATTAATCTCTACCACATGATGAGGTAAAACAAGGGACAATATTATTGAACAAAAGAGAATGGGATAAGAATAAATAACACAATTCATTTTGCCTCATCAAACATTTTTCTTTTAAAATATTAAATGGCCCTTCTTGCAACCCTAGCTACTATTATAGCTACCAACTAGCCTCAAAAGGAATCAACTTCTCTGCTACTTCCAACTTTCATAATTTAATCGATTTGCTTATCGCAAATTTACCATTTATATATGTTTACTTCCAACGTGTGCTGTGCATTTTCATCATTCAAAAACCCCTCTTACGCACGATTGGTTCACATTCTCATCATGGGTAATCTAGAACAAATCAGTTGTTGCAGTTTTGTATACACTGTACGGACTTTTAAAAAAATAAATTAAAGGAGCATGGTACAATTTTTTTATATAATTAAATGAGTTTATGAATAAAAAAATTAAAGATAACGACAGTGATACATTTTTTAACACTTCTTATGATGTAACTTTCTTAAAAACTATTAACTTTGTTGCACTTTGCTTTTCATTTATTTAAATACATGTTTAATACCGGTATTGGTGATTTTAGTAAATTTTAACTAATTATATATATATATATATATATATATATATATATATATATATATATGGAGTTTGCTGACTTATATAACCTTTTTAAGTTTAATAAATTTTAGTTGACAATAGAATTTCTATTCATATAAAAAACATATTTTAAACTTAGAGATGTTGTAATAATTTTTATTTTTAATTTAAAACAAAAAATTTCAAAAAATAAAAAATTATTTAAATATTATTAACCT
This sequence comes from Vigna umbellata, assembly GCF_029865625.1. NCBI lineage: Eukaryota > Viridiplantae > Streptophyta > Magnoliopsida > Fabales > Fabaceae > Vigna > Vigna umbellata. The sequence continues at coordinate 6,713,233 of NC_142165.1, read as the reverse complement.
TAAAACTCAAAGAATCCAAATTTTCTTTATATATTATAAATTTTAAGTTTTGAGGTTAAAAATATTTGAATAATTTTTTATTTTTTTTACTTTTTTGTTTTAAATTAAAAATAAAAATTATTGAAATATTCCTAAGTTTAATGTATGTTTTCTTCTTAATAAGAATTTTTTTTGTCAACCACTCTTTAATTGAGGTGTCACTTGAAAAAAAAAATTAATAATCGTTTGTAAAGTATTTTGTTATTTTTAAATAAAAAAATAATTTTTTTTATATGTGGTCATCATTGTTACGTAGTGGTATTTTCCAAACTAATGTCTTTCACATTTTCTTAATGATGGATAGTGAAGTACAACAGTGACAGGGTAACTTTTAGAACTTAATAAAAATCAACTAACTCTTCAGTGAGTGTATAAGTTTCTTTAAACTAGATTAACCATACAAAGAAAAACATACGCTTTTGCATCCTCCACCCCTGCAACTTCTTCATGCACCCCCTCAAATTCTCAAAATGATGATTTTGCCTTGTGTAAAATTGACTTCCGAAATACATATTTTGAAAGTTTTCCAAAATAAACTTTTCGAAATTTTCAGAACATGATTTTCGGAATGAAATTTCAAAAAAGTGATTTCTGGAATGCATGAAAGGAATTTCAGAATTAGTTTTTCGGAATAAGATTTCCATATCGCATATGATGTTTTTCATAATGAATTTTGTGAAACACCTCATTATATGAAATGTGTTCGGAAAAGAACTTCCTAAAACACATTAAATACATTCCAGAAAAAAAAAACTTTTTGGAATGCTTTTTTTTTCAGCATTTTCTCTCTTCTCCGTTCCCTACAACGTTCTCCCTCCATTCTTCTTCCTCTGTAACAGTGGTGTGATGGTACTCATGGTGGCGAAGGATGTTTGAGTCTTTTTCCTTATTTTGGGTTGTGTGGGTGTGTAGAAAGCAATATCTAAAACTATAACAATGGCCAGTTCATAAGTTTGGTTTAAGTCTATTACTTCCTGAGGGGTGCAAGAAGTGAATGCCATGGTTTAATCTACATGGATAAGATGCCCACAAAAATTAAATTACTTAAGGCCCATACCTAAATCCTTTTTTAAAATAAAAAAATCTTTAAAATGAGAATGAAATATTTACTTAAAAAATATTTACGCACATGAAAAAAAGGTTGTTAACTGCTCTTGGTTATTCACAACATAAAAAATTATATAAGAACTTGACGTAAATTGAATAATATATTTTACATTCAAGAAATCATGGTGAGAGTGAGTTTATCTAAGGTCAAATTAAGCTAGGTTCAAGTGTGGCAAGATCACGTCTAGCTAGATATAGTTTATGTTGAGCAAGGACTCAAGTTAAGTCAAGTCTAATCAAATTAAGTGCAGATTAAGACAAATTAGTTTGTGAATGTATATTTATATTCTTATTTAATGTCTAATTTTATATTTTTAATTGATTTTTTATATTTAAAAAAATTAATCTAATTATGTTTCTAATAATTAGGTTTATCGAGTTTATGAGATAAAAGTGTCTTAAAAAGTATTTTTTAGTTACATAAAATATTTTATTAGACATTTTTATGTTTATTGATGCAACTATAGTTAAATTAAGTTCATTCTTGAAAATACATGGATTAAAATTACAGAACACCTTCAAATAAGGTTAAAATCAGCCAGTTTTGACAAATTAAGTTATACACCCCGTAATTTACTTATACATTCCATCTTGTTCATATGGGTTACTCAAAAGCCTAATCCACACTCCTTCCTTTATCTATTTTCACCCCTCCTACCACTCACAAAAATTAGCCCTATTCAGATACTGCCACGTGTCATGATACATCATCTTTAAATTTGTCCAACCAGGAAGAGACACGTGGCATCTGTTGAATATAGTAAAAAATTATATGGGATTAATTTTCCTGAATATACATAAATAAGGTGATCTATTTATAATAAAAAAAATATGAATTAAGTCTAAAATACAAAATTAGAAATAATAATAAACTAACTAAAAATAAAAGATAAATATAAAATAAAGATAATATATCTAAGCATATATCCATTATTAAGAAATTTGGTCAATTATAGAGTGTCATGTATCTATTATCCTAGCATTCAAAATCTAACCATCCAGAATGTGACCTGTTTTTATCTTTTCCAAATCAGAAGCACCAGCAGAAAAAGACACCAAAGACACCAAAGACAACCGACACCAAAAAACGTAGGAGCAATCCTCCCTGCACCTCACCCAATTCTCCCTACACCTCTCATTTTACACATTTGTCCTTCATTTATTAAATCATTTATTAAAATCAAATAAAACTTAATGATGAGTTAATGATTTCGTAACTACCAACAACCCTAAATCTCATTTTGTTGCCCTACATGCACTCCCTTCCCTCTTTTTATTTTTTGACTTTAAAATAAAATAACAAACAAATGAAAAAATGAAAAGATATTCCAAAAGCATATTCAATATTATTTAATCATAAAATATCATAAAAATAAAATTTACAAAAAAACTATATAAAATATTAACCAAAATAAATTAAATATACTAATATAATATTTCATGCATATATTTTTTAAACAAATTTAATACTATAAATAAATATCAAAAATACTAAATAATAAATAATATAAAGAAATACAATTTATAAATTTTAAACAAATTTAATTAAATATAATAAAAGAAAATAAAGTAATAAAAGAAACCCTAAAAAAGCAAGCGGCGCAGCTCCAAGTGCGGCCACCGTAAACCGCAGGTCAAAGTGCGACTAACCTCATTCGCAGTTCCAAGTGCAGCTGCACCCAAAAGTGTCGAACGCCAACCGCAGGTCCAACTGCATCAACCCGTCAACCGCAGCTCCAAGTGCGGTTCTCATCCCTCCCAACCGCAGTTCCATGTGCGGCGGCCGCAGTTCCATGTGCGGCGGCGCCTAATCCGCAATTCCAAGTGCGGTTAAGGCCCCCAGAGATCACAGAGAGATAAAAACGAAAAAAACAGATTTTATCACACTCAATGCATGACCTTAAGGAAATCTACCCTTGAAGTTAACTCTCTGAGAAGAAGAAAATCTACATTGTTGCACTTGAAGAACTTAAAAACAAATGAAGTTGATGATGAGGGAGGAGGAGAGGAGTGCGGGAGGAAAAAAAATGTGAGCTTGAAATGAAATGCGACAAGGAGGAGGAAGGGGTGTAGGGTTTACAAAATAATTTGAAATGCGGTAAGGTTGAACTCAATTAGGAAGGGGTGTACGGCTGCTGCTTTAATTTAATCATTAAATGAGTCAGCTTTTTTAAAGTAAAATATTATTTCTGAGAAGGGTAGAGTTGTAAATAAAAAAAAGAAAGGAGGTGCAGGATGATGTTGGTGAGGTGTAGGGAGAACCTCTCAAATGAGTTTTCATTTTATAATTTTTGTCTTATCTAATTTTCACAAGCCTAATGACATCAAGGGAATTGGTAATTGGTCTGGAAATAATCAGAAAAACTCGTTGTTAAACAATTTCTTACAAAAAAATGATTTTATAATGAGTTTTCATTTTATAATTTTTGTCTTATCTAATTTTCACAAACATAATGACATTCGAAGGAATTGATAATTTACCTGGAGGGTTTTCTTTAGATATGATGATTCAACATCTACAGATGATGAAATTAGAGAGGTTAGTGAAGACGATGAAATTGAAGAGATCTTGAATGAACCTTTGCCTGAAGGTGAATATGCCAATGACTCAACTCTTTACAAAGACAAATTGTTTAACAGTGAGTGTTTCTGATTTTTTCACTTGGGACTACAGTAGGAATGATAAAGAAAATGTTAGAGTGGGAGAGATGAAAGCGAAAGGGTTGAGAGAAATGAGGGAGGTGAGTAAGGGTTTGGGAGGTTTCTTGTTTTTTTTTTTTAGTTTTGAGAATAAAATTATTCAAATACCCTTGATCTTAAAACTTAGAATCCATAATATATGAGGATTTTTTTTCTACAAAAACCCGATACACATTGTTAAAATGTACTAATTGAAAAACAAGCGTACGCAAGTTAGAAACCCCATATATATATATATATGTATATGTATATATGTATATATGTATATATATGTATATATGTATATATATGTATATATGTATATATATGTATATATGTATATATATATATATATATATGTATATGTATGTATGTACATATATGTATGTATATATGTATGTATGTACATACATGTATGTATGTACATACATGTATGTATGTATGTATATACATATACATATATATATATATATATGTCATTCCTTTAATAGATGAAGGATTATAGGATCCTTGTGTTATATATATATATGGTACTGTACACTTTGAAATAATACATAAGAATTATTCTTTAAACCTTTTAATATGGTATCAGAGTTTATCCTAGCGATATTTGTTGTTTGTTGAGCATATTGTTCCACCCGCTATTGGGCTGCTATCGGACCACCCATTAATGTCTAGCTTTACGCTCGAGATGTATATACCTCGGCGTGAAGAGTAGAGCTGTCAAAACGGGTAACCTGGCTTGACCCACCACGGCTTGGTCACTTGGTGAGCCAACCCAACTCGGCTCATTTATTAGCAAGCTGAAAAACTTCAAACTCAGCTCGACCCACCACGGGTTGGTGGGTTAAACGGCTAGCTCACTAGCTCATTTAATTATAAGTTTTTTTAAAAATAAAAAATTATAATTTTTTTTAATTCAAATCTAAATAAACGTCACACTAAAATGATGTTAAACTCCAAAGATAATTCAAAATAAAAAATGATATCATACAATCCAAGCGTAATCGAAAAACATGTACAAAAGACGAACAAATAAGTTTTTAATATTTATAATTTTTGTATCACTTGTCCATTTATAATATTAGAGTCTTGAATAGATAAATCTATAATATTTTTCTCTTTGGAACATCTTCTTTATCACCATCTACAATATAATAAAAAAAGTGCTAATTAATAATATTGAAACACAAAATAATAAATAATTAAATTAAATTAGGTGGGTTGGTGAGCCAACCCGGCTCACCACAGGTTCAACCCGGTGAGCTGGGTTCAAAGTGAGCCGGGTTGAAAACTAGCCCGCATAAAAAAATTACATATTTTTCAAACCCAACTCGGCTCAAACCCGTGGTGAGCCGGGTTGGCTCGTGGGTTACAACCCATTTTGGCACACTAGTGAGGAGGGTGTGTTGGAAGTCCCACATCAATTAGAAATAGGGTCAATTTATACTATATAAGTGGGTGCAAACCTCACCTTATAAGTCGATTTTGCGGGGTTGAGTTGGGCTTAAAGTCCACTTCTTAAAATGGTATCAGAGTCAGGTTTGAACAAATAAATCACTAATGTTTCCTCTAATTATTCTAAAACTGTTATTATTAATGCTAATGGGTCCCATTGAAGGTATATGTATTGTATCACGCTCACCCTCCTTATCGATTCCTAGTTTTATTTGTTCCTACATTAAACTGTAATCTTATCTCCGTCAGCAAGTTAACCAAATCACATTCTTGTATTTCCTTGTATTATCTTAAAATTGTCTCACAACAAACCCATAAAAGAGGTTGGCTTGTCTTGCGAATGATCACATACAAGATAAAAACAGAAGGAAATTTGAATATGGCATAGACGATTGGGACATCCCTCTTTTGGTTATTTAAAAAAAATGTTTCCATCACTATTTCATAAATGCAATATTTCTGATTTTTTTTGTGAAAGTTTTGTTGTGGCAAAAAAACATTGTGTTGTGTTTCCTTTAAGCAATAACAAAACTGGTTTTCCTTTTTCATTAATTCACATAGATGTTTGGGGCCTTGCTCCACAATCTACACATAATGGAAAAAAATGGTTTATCAGTTTTGTTGATGATTGTACTCAGGTAACTTGTATATTTGCTTAAACATAAAAGTGATGTGTGTGATGTGGTTTGTTCCTTCTATCATTTGATCGTTACACAATTTAACACATCTATTAAGGTTATTTGATCAGACAATGGAGGGAAATATTTTAAGACTGAATTAATAGAGTTCATGAACTCTAAAGGCATTTTGCATCAAACTACATGTCCTTATTCACCACAACAAAATGGAGTGGCTGAGAGGAAAAATAAACATATATTAGAGGTGACAAGATCACTTTTGATAGATGGTAATGTATCATCTCATTTATGGGGTGAGGCTGTGAGGTCTGTCGTTTATTTAATTAATCGAACCCCTTCTAGTGTGCTTAACCTTTGAAGGCCTTTCGATGTGTTGTCTGATCATTGTATCCTTCCTTCTATAGTTTATTTACCACCTCATATTTTTGGATGTGTTATATATGTTCACTTACACCCACATCAACATATAGAGCTTGAAGAACGAGAGATCAAATGTGTTTTTGTTGGGTATAGATCAACTCAATAAGGTTATCATGCTTATCATCCACCATCAAAGAAATTTTATATTTCTTTGGATGTGACATTTAATGAGCATGAAATTTTTTATGTTGATTCTCCACTTCAAGGAGGCAATGAAAGTGAAGTGCATAATCATGATGTTAGTATGTTTGATATCTCAGATATAAAATTATATTGTGAAGATAAATTATCGTGTGAGGATCATTCTACAGGAAGTGAGCCAATCCTAAACGTGGACACTTCTTTTCTAGATAATACAATGTCTTCTTATCATAACCAATTGGCTCAATCTTCTTCACAGGTTCAGCTTGACTCTTCAGAGGTACCTTCTGATCCTATCTTTGATATTACTGATTTAGATGAAATTGATCATGGAATTTGTATGTGTGAGACCACCAGCACACCAGCTAAAGGTTACACCGAGTCTTATGGTGTAGATTACCAAGAGACATTTGCACCGATAGCCAAGCTCAATACTGTGAGAATACTTTTGTCGCTAGCTGCAAACCAAGATTGGCCTCTTCTACAATTTGATATGAAAAATGCTTTCCTACATGGAGAAATTTCAAAAGAAATTTATATGGATTCTCCACCAGGCATGACAGATTCAATTGGAATGAATGTTTGCAAATTAAAGAAGGCTCTATATGGATTAAAACAATCCCCAAGAGCATGGTTTGGAAGGTTTACCAAGTCTATGAAGGCTTTTGGCTATAAAGCAAGTAACTCTTATCACACCTTATTTTTTAAGAGAGGAAAAGGAAAAATTACAGCTTTGATTATATATGTAGATGACATGATTGTTACAGGAAATGACCAAGATGAGATTTCTAGCTTACAACAATACCTTGCATATGAATTTGAGATGAAACAACTTGGAAACCTCAAATAACTTTTGAGTATTCAAGTAGCTAGATCAAAACATGGTATTTTTCTATGTCAAAGAAAATATATTATTGACTTACTAACAGAAATTGGGCTGCTTGGGAGTAAACCAGCTAATACACCAATTGAACAAAATCATAAACTCTTTCAATGCTCAAATTCAGCAAGCATAGACAGAGGAAAATACCAAAGGCTAGTAGGAAAATTAATTTATTTGTGTCATACACGTCTAGATATCCCCTATGCAGTGAATATTGTTAGTCAATGCATGACCCACGAAAACTTCATATGGATGTTGATGAGAGGATTTTGAGATATTTGAAGTTCGCTCCTGGAAAAGGAATTTTGTTCTCAAATCATGGAAACTTAAAGGTAGAAGGGTACACTGATACAGATTGGGCAGGTTCAAAAGATGATAGAAGATCTACCTCTGGATACTTTACTTTTGTAGAGGGAATCCATTAATTTAGAGATGTAAAAAGCAACCTATAGTAGCAAGATCTAGTGCTGAAGCAGAATTCAGAGGCATGGCACTAGGTGTATATGAACTTTTGTGGATTAAAAATGTGTTATCAAATTTGGGCTTTAAACCAAATGAAGCTATGAATTTGTACTGTGACAATACTTCGGCTATAACAATTGCTCACAATCCTGTGCAACTTGATAGAACAAAGCATATGAAAATTGATAGACATTTCATCAAAAAGAAGCTTGAAGCTAGAATAAATTCATTTTCTTTTGTAAAATAATAATTGTAGTTGGTTGATGTTCTCACCAAAAGAGTGTCAAGAAGACTATTTAATGAGTCTTTATTCAAGTTGGGAATGTATAATATCCATGCACCAACTTGAGTTGGGGTATTAAGATATGTCAAATATTCTATTAACGGATATTAGACAATCAAATAATGTGTTAGTTATAATTTAGATATTATTATAATTTGTGCAGATTTGTGCACTTGTCATTCCTTTAATAGATGAAGGATTATAGGATCCTTGTGTGTGTATATATATATATGGTATTTACTCTTTTGAAACAACACATCAGAATTATTTTTTATACATTTTAATAATATATATATATATATATATATATATATAATGTGTGTGTGTGTGTGTGTGTGTGTGTGTGTGTGTGTGTGTGTGTGTAACCGTGTGAGTCTAATCGTTTTTAATTTTACTTAAAAATCTATTTTGATTAAAGTTAGAAGTTTTTTGTGATTGAATAAGTTTTTGTTAATAATTGAGAATGTACTTTGATTAAAGTAAAAATAACTAAGAGTTAATAAAAAATGTAGTTTAGTTAGTTAGTTTTTTACTTGGAAAGAAACAAAAATATATATGTTGTTAAGCATAGTAGAGGTTAATTGATAATGTACTTTGGTTAAATTTATTAGATATAATCTAAAAGGTTTTTACATTTAATTAAAAAATAATAATAATCAGTTGAATAATAATCTATAAATAATCGATGATGAATCTATTTTGAAAAAAAATAATGAAATCAACTATTTTCATTATTATTGATTTTATATATCTTTTATCTTTTTCCAATTTGTTTTCTTTTCTTGATTTCTTATTTTATTATTTAATCTTTTATTTATTTTACATATCTTTATTTTCTTATACTATTTTTATTTGATTTGATTAATCTTTTTGTATATTTTTTATAAGATTAATTTATTTGAAATTAATTTTGTGTTTATTAGAAGGCGATTTAGGATTGACTTTATATTTTTTATATTTTTTGCTACTATCTTAGCAATATTGATGTTTCTATAGTTTAGTAATATTTATTTGATCACATCAACAATAGTGTTATTAATAGTTTCATATCAAACCAAGTTCTTCGCTCAATTCTATATTAGATACATATTATATATTAGATCTAAATTAGATTGAATCAAGTTGAGACTACGTTGAATTGAGTTGAATAGACTCAAATCAAGTCAAATTGAATTTATATAAGGTCAAAATTAAGTTAAGTTAAGTTGATTGAATTAAAATAGTAAAATTCGATTCAAACAATAGTTATGTTCATTGAATTGGGTTCAAACCTTATTATTAAATTTGAAATAATAAAGATTAGTTATGAATTATTTTACAATTAACCTTAAATGTTTATGTACTATTTTGTAACTTCAAAACTTTTAAAAGATTTGTGTTGAAAGGTATTAAATTTTAAATGAAATATTAATTTTGTTGCAAAGAACCAACTTTTCCATTTGGTTTGAAATTTAGGAATTAGAACTTTTTCAGTTCACTTAATTTAATAAAAAATCTCTTGCCTTAAATGTTGATTGGAGTTATTCCAACAACCAAAACCAAATTCGAAAATTCATTTTAAATTGTGTTAAAAATTATAATATCAATTCCAGTGTAAAACAAGTTTAAGTTCTAGTCAATAAAAAAATATATTAGTTCATGCTCTCTTTCAGTCGAGTCCTTTGGAATAAACTTTTCAATGAATAACATAATTTTGCGTGTAATAGGATGGACCATATCTCTTTCAAGATCAGAAGAATGGATAGTCTTATCCAAACTTATCTCAAATTAATAAGTTTATTAGAACAAGTGCAAAACTTTATTGAAGCAAGCTTCAGAGTTTATCAGTCATGTCATTAGAGTTTCATCCTACACCTCCAAGATCTCATCCTGCACCTCCAAAAATTCCACTTTTAACCTTCTGACATCTCATCATCATCCTGCACCTCCAACTTTTTCAAAACTTTATTTTTAACTCTAATAAATATTTTTCCATTTTCTTTTCTTTTTTATTAAAAAAATCTTCACTACCTTAATAATAATTTAATTTAATTTATTTTAAAATTTAAATATTATTTAAAATAATTTTTTATTTTAATAATTATTAAAATATAATTTATATTATAATAATAATTATATTAAAAACATAAAAATAAATTAATAAAAATAATAATAATAATAATAATAAATAATAGTAAAAATAAATTTGATTTAACATATTCAAATATATTAAATTATAATAAAATATTAAAATAAATTAAATAATTATTAAATTTTAAATAAAAATGAAAATTTTAAAAAGCTTATTTATATATTAAAATCTATAAAATATGTTAATACTTTTCTTTTTATTTAAAATTTAATAAATATTAAACTTAAATAAAAATTATAATATGTACTTATGATATTTTTATATTTTAATAATTAATAAATATAATGTATATTTTTAAAATAGTTTTATTAAGAAAATTGAAAAATAATAACTAAAATAAAAATAAAAATAAAAATAAAAATAATATTTAAAATCATATTTAATATATTTAAATATATTAAATTATATTAAAATATTAAATTAAATTTAATAATTATTAAAATTTAAAAAAAACAAAATTTTGAAAGTTTGTTAATCGGATATCCGATGAGTTATAAATCGGATATCCATATCCGATAAAGAAGGGTTTTTAAAATTTTATTTTATATATAAATTTTAATAATTATTTAATTTAATTTAATATTTTAATATAATTTAGTATATTTAAATATTTTATTTAATATAATTTTATTTGTTATTTGATAAATAACTGTTTTAAAACTTTGTTTATTATTTAAATTTTAATAATTATTTAATTTAATTTAATATTTTAATATAATTTAATATATTTAAGTATATTAAATATTTTATTTAGTATAATTTACTTTTTTGTTATTATTTTTATTTTTTATTATTTTATTATTTTATTTTTAATATAATTATTATTATAACATAAATTATATTTTAATAATTATTAAAATATAAAATTATATTAAATAATATTTAAATTTTAAATTTAATTATTATTAAGGTGATACAGAGTCTTTTTAACAAGAAAAAGAAGAAAATAAAAATATATTTATTAAAATTAAAAATAAATTTTCTATAAAGTTAAAGGTGTAGGATAATGATGAGATGTCAGAAGGTTAAAAGTGGAATTTTTGGAGGTGCAGGATGAGATCTTGGAGGTGTAGGATGAAACACTCATGTCATTATTATGTGAATGAGTAGGCCCTATAAGAGGCTATTGGGCTTTTTCATGGTTGCACAAAAAATCTTAATGGGTTTGGGCCACCCTGAAACGTTTGCTAGTCTTAAACAGTGACATTTATCTCTTTTCACAAAGATACAATTACCACTAATAAATAATATTATCCTAAAATTTATTACATATAAATAAATAAAATATTTCAAATACAAACTAATAAAATAAATTGTCTTTATTTCTTAATTTAAAAACAGGTAATTTAACAAAAATTAAAATAAGAATGTACCTAAATTTTCTAAGATTCTCTTAAAATAGAAGAATAGGACCATTTCTATGCTATAAGCTAAAAGAATTATGGGCATGGCCAACAGGAGACAAGACAACCCTTGGCAAAACTCATCCCTTATCAAGTGCAGAACAAAACTGGGATAGAATCATCTAATTACTCTGGTGTGCTTTTCAGTGCATTTCTAGCATCATTTCAATAAAAATCCTACCAATTATTACAACTAATTATTCAAGCGATTTCTTTTTCACCAAATAAAAAATTAATGCTGCAACTTCTTTGTTCTGCAATTTCTTGAACCCGAGTTGCTTTCACCATTCAAACCATGATGATCAGATCAGAAAACAATGCATGACCCGTTTGCTATCATATTAAGAATAAGGTGAAAGCAAAAATTATAACCTTAACTTCTAGAACTCACATCTGAAACATGAAATTAAACACTGTATACAGAACTAGCAACACGTCATGAAGAATCCAACTCCAAACATAACAATGTCATCTGAACATTTTAACTTATCCTTGCACCTGTGAATCTGCACTATTATCAGACATGAATTAAGAAAAAATCACAATAAGGTTCCATCTCACATTTACCTGCATTCTATGTTTCAGTGAGACATTGTTCAAATTCCAATCAAAACTCTCAGTGCATTAAACAAAATTATGAAGTGAGCACAAGTTCCCAGAAAAATCAAACATGAAAGCTAGAATCACAATACAAGATAGTATTCCATCTATATTTTTTGTCATTACAAATTTAAACAATTAATTAACAAAAAAGGGCATTCTAGACTTACATAGCGAAACCCTTCAAGTATTCAGGGTCACGCTTGGCCCGTTCTTGAAACTTTTTGAACCACCGGTCTAAGATATCCATGGGAACAACCAACTTGGACCCATCCACACCGCAAAACGATTGCATGAAATTGAACAGGTTTTCTCCAACCTTCATCGCCAACCCTTCAATTCGCTTCTCTGCCGCCACGTCCAGCGACGGCAACGTGGCCAGATCTTCCACCGACACGCCGATCTTCGCAGAAAGCGGCTGCGCGTCCGCCGTCAGCTGCAGCGGCCCACCAGCGCCGGGCTCCGGCCACGAGAGTGTGAGGACGGCAGAGGGGCGCGCCACAGTGACGGCGCCGCAGAAGACGAAGGGCGATCCTGGCGACTGGATGTAGACGGCGAGCGCTTTCTCCGGCGGTAGGGTGAAGCCGTTAAGGAGGAAGATGCAGAGGTCGCGAACCTGGTCGTACGCCTCTCCTGCACACGTTAGAGGGTTAGTAAAATTGAAGGGTAATGTGCTGCGGGGTGAGAAATAAAGGTGGGGTTTTGAGTTTAGGGTTGATGTTACCTACGAAAGTGTTCATGTCGAGAACCCAGTGGAATGTGTCGATTTGGGCGAAGGTTGAGATGTCCATGGGGAAGCTCCGGTTCGGGAAAACTACTCCGAACATGTTGAGAATCTCTTGCTTGTGTTCCCTCTTATCAAAGTTGAGTTTCTTCACCAAACATTCAGTGATGACTTGCACTGTGAAGAGTTAGTGTGTTTTTCTAAGAAATTTTAGAAACAGAGAAAGATCAGGGAGTCTCTAGAACATTCTGGATATACATGGGGACATATTCGTCTTTTTAAAGGAAGAGTCATGGAAGAATTGTGGGTAGAGTAAATGGAAGAGCCAGATAATGGAGTGAGGTGTTGTTTAATCTGGGAGACGAAGAAGTGAAAGCGAATGAATTTAAAAAGAAAATTATATGGATGCAGTACATAAAAAAAATTTCTAGTAGATAAAATAAAATAGGTTTAATTGCTTCCTTTGTCCCCAGTTTGGTTGAATTGTGTCAAATTCATCCTCATTTTTAAAAAAGTTTCATTGTCGTCCTCACGTGGTATAAAAGTGTCAATTGAATCCAAACATAGAAAAAATTTGTGTCAAAGTAGTCATTTTTCCTATATCTCTGTGTCTTCCTTTCATATGTCACTTCTCTGGAGCTATGAAAAGCCTTAAATTGGATAAGGTAAAATGAATATCTGTACTTGATTGTATGAAAGGAAGACACAGATATATAGGAAAAATGACTACTTTGACACAAATTTTTTCTATGTTTGGATTCAATTGACATTTTTACACCACGTGAGGATGACAATGAAACTTTTACACCACGTGAGGATGACAATGAAACTTTTTAAAAAATGAGGATGAATTTGACACAATTCAACCAAACTGGGGACAAAGGAAGCAATTAAACCAATAAAATATTATACTTTTGTTTTTATGATTAAAGAGTACTATAAAAAATAAAGATTTAGTGAGTTGATATTAATTTTAAAAAGGGTTAAATATGTTTTTAGTCCCTAAACTATTGGTCGTTTCTGGTTTTCGTCCCTCTTCCAAAGTAAGGTACAATTTAGTTCTCAATCTTTAAAAAACGTTCGTTTTAGTCGAAAAAACGAACGTTTTGAGGACTAAAACGAGGACTAAAAACAAAATTTTGAGGACTAAAACGAACGTTTTTCTAAAGAATGAGGACCAAATTGTACCTTACTTTGGAAGAGGGACGAAAACCAGAAACGGCCAATAGTTTAGGGACTAAAAACATATTTAACCCTTTTAAAAATGCTTTAATATACTAATTTAAAATTGAATGTTAAAATTAAATTAAAATAAAATTTTAACGATTTGTTTTGTAATTGAAACAATTCAAAAAAGTAAATATTTGTTTTGTTTAACTGTCCACAAGTGCAAATTTATGCTTAGATGTGCATGTAAAGTAAAAGTAAGGAAATACAATGGCTAATTACTTAATCGTAGTACATTTAAGTAAAAGCATTTAATATCAACACTAATTTTTTCTCCTCCTTTCTATTTTACATCAATTATTCTTTATTTGTATATATAAATCATCATTTTCAAACATTACTAATACACATTACCCTCCTCTTTATATATGTATGAATAGAAAATAGGAAAAAAAAATTAATCATTTTTTGTGACAATTTTTTTACAACAGTCAATTGGTAACTTGTGATTGGTCTATTTCAAATATATGAATCAATAAAATAGTGACACATAGTTTGTTGTCAAAAAGTTGTTAAAAAAAGTTTTTAAAATATCATGGTCCATCAGTAAAATAGTGACACATAATCTATTGTCAAAAAGTTATTAAAAAAAGTTAACATATCATAGTCCTAGGAAATATGTTGAAGTGAACACTTGTTATTGTCACAATATTATTTGGCAATGTAGGATGGCATTAGGCGCCATGTTGCAAATGGAAGGGAGTAAGGTGTTTGGCATCACTTTGTTTTTGTTTGAGACATATTGATAAAATCAATTTTCTTTCTTTCCTCACGGTTTGATTAGACTAATATTTTGATAATTGATTTATAAAATCTGGTTCTTTGACTATTGAGATTGTTGATTAGAGATAGGTGGTTAGATAAATAAATTGTGTATGATTAATCTATTTTTAAGTTTATCTTCTTGGTTTTTCAAATTTGAGAGCAATATTATTTTGATGTATTGGTAGGTTTTTAAATAGTTATTTGTACATTTGGTTTAATTTTAGGATTAAAAGGGTATTTTGATCATTTGTGATTGATGTGACATTAATGTTTTTTTCATAATAAATGGAAATGAATTTTAAGAGTTTTGATAATTGTAAGAGGTTATATTATGCAAAATTTCAAGATTTGAGTTGAAGTATGTATGCTATATAAAATTATGGTTCTTAAGTAAAACTAATGTATAAAGAAGTTACACAAATTCTGTTTTAACATGAGAATATTGTAAATATTACTAAACTATTATTTATGATGGATAGTTGAGATCTCATGATAATATTATACTAAATTTATTTTGCTCTTTTTATGGATAAAAATTGTTTAAGAAATATTGATCAATATTTTGCGAACAAAACATTTAATATCATGTAGTATGAATATATATGGTGATATATAAAATCATGATGGTTGGTGTAGGATTGAAATGTTTCGATAATTGTAATGATAGTGAACTTAAGTATGAATGATGATCAATTGGTCTTGTTATGATGCACTGAAACTAACTATTTTCAGTCAGATGAAAGAAAATGAGTTAGGAATATGAAAAATTAAGCGGAGTTGAATCAATTAAGAAAATTTGTGAGTAGTTGTGTACTATGAATTGAATGAAATAAATACAAAAGTTTAAATCCTATGATATGTTTTTTTTAGTATTTGGGACTACTATAGTACATTTTATGGTTATGATGATAACTAAGTGTAAGAACATTGAAAGGAAGTAAGGGGATAAGATAAAAATATTAAGTTTACATTTTGGAGTGGTTATAGGTACAAAAATTTATGGGTCAAACTGTTTTGTCACTAGGTGACATTGAAATAGAGGGCTCTCGATTTCGATTTTTGTGGTGTGCGGGTTTGGTGTCCTTAGGCAACATGTGAGTCTGAGCTGTTCTAATTAGGTGAGAAAATGATTCGCTAGGAAACTTTGGCTTTTTGTGTAGGTCTTGCCAAGTGAGACGTGGGGGATTAGACATTGTTTGTGTGTGGATTAAGGTTTTAATCTTATATGGATGGTTTGAAATGATGATGATGAGTTAGAATATGGGTTGTTTTAGATGAAATACATGCATGTGTGGTAATGTTCGGGTGAGAAGCATGTGAGTTTTAACACGAGGTAAGGAGGCTCTAGGAGTTGACCTTGTGGACTCCAAATATAAGTCTTTATGGGAAAGTAGTGGGGAGTGGTGGACTTGACGTAACTATACGAGTTTTCGTCCATAAGACTCATGGATGAGTAGGGGAAGTAGACTTTGTTCGAAGACTCTATGGCAGTAGAAAGGGAGAGCAGGTTTGACTCTAAGAGTAAGTTAGTTTAGATGATAAGATACATGTGAGGGTTTTTATATAATGTTGATGTTGGACCTCTTGTGTGGATACCACATGTAGTTTTGTTGCTGTTGTGTGACCTCAATACTAGGGATGTCATAAATCAATTCAATGGGTATTGTTCGAACCTGTCCCGTTTTGATGGAGAATCCCTACATTGAATGAATATGAGTATGGGTAATACTTAATGTTTTCAATTAGATATGAGAACGATGAAAGATATGTGCATCTCTGCTTCATCCTTGTCCTCGTACCCACCCTAATACTCATCCTATCCCATTTAAATTACTAAAATATTCATAGTTTATGAGGTAATCTAATATATATATATATATATATATATATATATATATATATATTATTCTTAGGTTTTAATTTTGTAATTTTTTTCTTTTAATTGCACACTTTTTTTCTCTTAATTATTTTTTTAATTGTTGGGTTTATTATGAAATCAATTTACATATCTAAGATATTTTCTCTCATATTATAACTTTTAAGTAGTTATGTTCAAATTATGTATGTAAATTAATTCTCACTTTTTAAGTGTTCAATAACATAAATCATTCCTTTACAAGGTAATATAAAAATTTATCTCCTTTATTTTATTATTTTTAATTTTTGTTTCATTTAAAAAACTCTTTTTGCTTTGCTAATCTTTCAACCATTCAACTAGTTTCATATCTAAATTTTTTTAGATCTCTAAACTATTATCGTCTTATCACACTCTTAACTGTATATCTGTTTTTCTTTGAGTGATCCATTTAATAGTTATCAATTTGTTTATAACACAAATGGAGTTATTTTTACTTCTTTTTAATATTTTTATTTGTTGTTTATCTTTATCGTATTAAATACTATTTTGATATTTTTTGTAAAATTATTTTATAATATAATAATATAATAATTTAATGTTATTGTCATTAGGTGAATGTTAAAAAGATAAAATTTAGTTTAACTTTTGTTTTTTATGAGATTTTATTCAAATGCTGTATTATAATTTTTATTATTGTATAAAAACGATATATCATTATAATTTGAAGAATGAGAGTTAATAGACATTTAAAATATTTTAAAATTTGAATATCTATTTTCGTTTTTAATTTTTTAAAAATAATTTTAAATTTTATCAACTTTATTTTATTAATTAAATTTAATAAATATTTAGGTTTTTTTTGAAATTTTATTTGGTACTCAACGAAATATATATACTTATAATTTTTTTCAAAATATTTCATATTGATAAAATCATAATACCTTCTATTAATATTAAATATTTGATAATATTAGGTTTTATTTATAATAATATTTATAATTTTATAAACATTAACTAATTGATATTAAAACAGTAAAAAAACAAGTAAATGTATGAACATATAAGTATATAAGTATACCCGTAATCAAAAGAGATGAAAATAAGACAAAAAAAGAATTATATTTGTTAAAGTTTGAATATGAGAGTGAAAATGATTTTTCTCTTTGAAAATTAGTCTGAAATAACGGAATTTGTTCCTATTTCACCCTCTTACCATCCTCACTCAATACTTATTTTTTAAGGAGATCAATGACAATATTGACCTAAAAAGGATGATCATTGATAATTATCATAAATTAACAACTTTATTTTAAAATAACAATAAAGCATTTATGTAACTTCCAACTAATATATTTTCATTGCACTTAAAATATTATATTGTATATTTTTTAAATCATACTATAACATTGTTAATTTTTATTTCAATTAAATCTTTGAAGGAATAAAATAAAAGAAGTGAAAAAACGTGGTTGTTACTCAATTTTGCAAAGTCAAAAGGTTATGAATACTTTCATTTACTTACACAAAACAGTATTTACTTTCATGATTTCCTGTTAAACAATTTTTGTAATTAAAAATTTAAAATACTAGTTACACAACTTTAATTATTTATTTTGTATTTTTTAATAATTATATAAATATAAATATATAAATTCATTTTATGTTTATTTTAGTTTTATTTTAATAAAATTTTATATATTAGACGCTACATATACTCACACATGTTATTCATTGTCTTTTTTTGTTAAAATCCTTATTTGTTCCAGTGTTCGTCTGAACTATTTAATTACTTTCTAATTTTTATTTAGTTCAATCAAATATTTTATTTGTAAAAATAATTAAATTAAATTATTTTCGATTTATGTCACATGTCATATTATTTTTTCTTATTTACTTTTTTTTTTAATTTTGTTGTTATTTAACACATAATATCATAATACATTATCGTATTAGTAATGTGATGTTCCAAAATATATAAAAATATATAATAAAGACGTCATCATGCATAATATAGGAAAGCAATCAAGAGTAATTAAGGATTACAATCATCCTCAAAGTAATTTCAGAAATTAAACTTCAACTCCAAAAAGATCTTGTAAACTTAAAGGGAAACAATATTTCAAACTACAGACAATAATTCGATAACATCCTAAGGAGACTAGGCAACAACATTGTCCTCAACTTCTAAGGCCGTCTCCAAAAGAACCTCCTCTCCATCTGCTCCCACCCAAGTGGATGATCATCACAAAAAAAACATACACAAGTAACACAAACAAGCAAGGGTGAGCTAGATATAAAAAACATGTTATTCCACCAAGCTCGACATGCAAAAATCACTCAAACATGGTAAAATGACATCACAAGACTTGTTTCTTTATAAACTGACTCGTCCGGACTAGAATGATTACCGAGCTATGGCGGGTTATGCACTCGTGGTGGCCTCTACTGCTTTGCAAAGCCTCTACCACCACATGATTCAATCCTCTCTACTTGAGAATGATTGATCATTGTAGTTTCAGGAAAACCTCCAAAACTGAGCTACCATGCAATCATTCTACACACCACCAGGGCACCACCATGTATCCTCTCCTTGAGGATCATGGAATTACATCCATGAACCATACTTGTTACACTTACGCCAATCACAACTTTTTTTCATACATACTTCCAAACTATAATTCACACACAATACAACATACCCTCAATCATGTTGCAAAATCAAGCCACCCAAATCAATTATATAGACATACATACACCCTGACAGTTAAACAACATCAAACAACTCAAACAGATGAGGGAAAATGTGAAACTCACTAAACCAGGTCGCACAGCGCACTAAGGTGCAAGGCAAGACAGCAAAAATTCGCACAGCGCACCACCCTTGGTGCGCTGAGCGAATTTTCCTGACGGGGGGAGTGTTTTTCAGCTAAAATTCGCATAGCGCTATCAAACCCTAAACCCTAATTTCCCAGGCTAGCAACAGTCGCAAAGCGACTACATTCGCTACGCGACTTACCAAATAGAGAGCAACCCTATGTTATAATTCGCATCGCGTACAGAGTCGCCATGCGAATGCCCTGGCAGAGAGCATCCCGCCATGGCAACTCACTGAGCGAAAGGCTTCGCTCTGCGAATCTACAAAATCTGCAGAATGAAATTCTGCAAATTTGAACAACTCAACCACTCCAAACTCATTCCAACCATTTTGGTGAACTTCTAACACCCCCAACTCAAAGTATATATTGAATTAAACATGTCTAACTGATTCTAACCCTTCCTAACATCTTTTTAAAGCGATTAAGATCAAATTTTATCTTTCAAAACATTAATTTCTATACTTAAGGACCCAATTTCGGTTTTACCACTTTTAACATGTTCTAGTTCAGTTTTATGATCTTAACAAGTCATAAATGACTTGCCTAAGATATCCCAACAACCCAAATGTGCTCAAAACCCCTACTTCCCAAAATCACTACCTCACTTCCTCTCAAGGTCACCTAAAGCACTACCAACCCTCTTAACTTTCAACTTACAGCTGCTACCTCAGATTTCACCCATCCAACATCCTCATTGCAGTTACACAACACGTTAAAATCAGCTCACAAGCATTCATTCACAGGTTAACAGATGAACATATCAGCACATATTATTCCATACACTTAAAACTTATAAACGTAACTCAAAGAGCACAATGATGCATAACTTAGTCCATACACCCAACATATAAGAATTCATAAGAAAGTACTCTAGCTCCCCTTACCTCAGAGTTGTATTACCAAGCTCACAAGGACGCCCCTTTTTGGTATCTCACACACGCGAACTCAATCCAAACCCTACAAACCACCAAAGTGGTGACAGCAATAACTCTTAGAGCTTGATTTGGTAGAAACAGGAAAACGAAACCCCCTAGTAACATACAACCAATAATGTTGCATGCTCTAGGTTGGAAGATAGTGAAAGAGAAGGGAAAAACGACTTACCGGTCCAAACGAAAATACGATCGATTCAAAAGGAAGCCTTCGGTGTGGTGAACGTCTGAGCACCTTCCAACCCAAGATTGAACGGTTCAGAGAGCTGGAAATTTAGATAGAAGACAGAGAATAGTTTAGGACAAAGAGTCTTAGAGAGAGAGAAAAGAGCTCAGGAGAAATGAAAATTCTGAGGAGCCCTTCCTAAGGTTAGGTTGGCCTTAGTCTGATGGGCCTGACTACCCCACATAGGACCCAATGACCTTAAACTTTTTCAGGCTCTTACAAGTAATATATAAAGTGTAATTTAATTTTTATACTTAAAATTTTAACTCAATTGATTTTCAATTATTTTTAAAAGGAGAACAATGTTATTCTTCTCAATCAAATTAGTAATTAAGTCTAATTAAAATTTATATATACATGTGAACGTAATCTTTTAGAATTTATATATTAAATTATTTTACCTAAATATTCAAATTAATTTTATTTTTTATATTTTTAATTTCATTAAAAAAATTCTTATTTTAAACTTATAATTTTTTAAATATTAAAAATGTTGACATTTGTAATTTTAAAATTTTATATTTGTCTAATTAAATTTATAAATAAACTAACAAAAGATATAAAATGTATTAAGTTAAAAAAGTGTAAATGTATTTGTCAATTAAATTTATAAATAAGCTAACATAGAAAATATCTTAATATTTTTAATATTTTTTAAAACTCATATTGAAAAGTAAAATTAATTTCAATATTTAAGTAAAGTGATTTAATATATAAATTTAAAAAAATATTTTAAAATGTATATATAAGTTGTAATTAAACTTAATTATTAATTTAGTCTCATTATAGAAAAAAAACATTATTTCATTTTTTTAACAAATTTGAATTTAGTTTAATTAAAATTTTAAATATAAAAATTAAATTGAATACTCACCTGACACTAACATTGTGTAACATAATAAATGATACGTGACAAAAATATTAAAATAAAAAAATAAAGTTAAAATAAAAATACCATGAAATGACACATGTCATATAATAACTAGAATTTAATGAAAATATTTTATTCAATTTTTTTTTCAAATCAATTAATTAAATTGAATCAAATAAAAATTGAATATTTGTTTAAAAATTTAAACATATATGAAAACCAGATAAGAAATTTAGCCTATTTTTTTTTTCTATCTCCTTTGTTTCGTGTTGTAGTTGATACTGAAATATTATAAATACTAACACTAAATTTTTCATTTGTATATTAGTCTTATTATAATAATACAAATTAAAATTATAATATAAATTAATTAAAAGTATAATATAAATTAATTATTATAACAATTATTTAATGAAATTAGTTATTAAAATTATAAAAAATATATATACGAAACATAGTCATAATATATATTTTTATTTTATTTTATATACTATTAAAGTAGTTGTACCTTTTTTTATTAAAGTCACTATTAGTTATCGTACATAGTTTCTTATAAATCCTTGACTGTGTTTATAAGGATACAACTAATAAAAATGCATAAAATACAAATAATTATTTTTACGTTTTTCATGGTTATAGATCATAACTATATTGTAAATTATATTAATTAATTTAAATATTAAGATATATATTATTTTTAAATTTCCTATATATGTATATATTAGAATTTGTAAGAGAATAAATATATAATAGTATATTGAATAAAAGTGAAAAATAATATTTTTTGTGTGTTTAATATATATTCGATTTATTAAAATTATAAATTATTTTACTATTTTAAATATTATATCCTCCCGGTTTACTATGCTAAATAATTATCAGTAATTTTTTTAAAATCTTTCCCGATAGACATAAAACCTACAAAACATAATTATTATATTACTTAATTTAAAAAATTCGAATCCAAACTTAACTTACCACAGTTTAATAAGTTAAACAAATTAATTCTTTTATTTACAATTTACAAAATATTATAATTTTTTAATTAAAATCTAAATAAATTTTAATTTAAATATAATTGAAAATAATATTAAATTGTAAATAAAATTTAAATAGATTCAAATATGGAAAGAACATTTATAATTTCTTTTAATATAATTTAATATTTAAAATTTATAAGTGAATTAATAAATCAATTCGATTTTATAATTTTTTTTTACCCAATATAATTTGTGTTAAATAAGATTGAGTCATGAGTTTTAATTTTTTTACAACGTCACCAACCTTTTAAATTTACATTTCGATCACATGCTCCCATGAAACTTATTTTTTATTTGACACAAAACAGAAGTGTTTATTTTTAAAAAGGAATCTTACTCAAGTTATAATTCGACCCGTTTCTTTCAAAATCAATTTTATCTAACCAAATGAAATAGTTATTTTCCTCTTTAAACGGGTCGAGTTGATTCGTTTATTAAAAAAAAAAGGGGTGTGAGGTATTTGTATCGGGGTTAGGAGTTGCGTCCCTAGTTTGCCAATCCAAAAGTATCTACAGAGCCTCAGAAGCTAGGGTTCTTTCTCCGCGCTCCAACCTTCGTCTTTCTCCCTTCCCTCTCACCAATTGGTACCAATTTCTTTAACTCCACTTCCTCTTTTTCATTTATTTTTCTTTTCGTTCCAAATCCCTAATCTCGATTGCAATTTCCTTTTTTCTTTATTCACGCTCCTCTGATCATTCACCTTTGTCTTTTTATCTGCCGGCGAGTTCCACCGATTTCGTTTATTCATTTTATCCCGGTAACTCGCTCACGCAAGCACCAATTTCGTCCTCCCAGAGCGGATCTATGTTAATGTAACCTTTTGAAATTTCAGCTGGAAAAAGATCCTCTAGTGCTTGTTAATTTGTTGTAAGCTTTTCTTGTGGCAAATAATTGTTTTCTTTGAAATTTAAATATATATATCTCTTTATTTCACTTTAATTTGTTCTCCTTGTTCTGGACTTGAAATTGTAAGCTTCTTGCTTGTTAATTCCCACTTGTAATTATTATTATTGTTTTGAGTATTCATTCACACTTGTTTGTATTTTTTCTGTAGGAATTGAATTGTGACATCATATAGTGGTTGGAATTTTGAGATTTTAACTGTGGGAGCAATAGTTTATTTTGTTGTATCATGGAGATACAGACATGTGGCAAGCCAATTGACTCCCTGCTAGAAAAGGTTCTGTGCATGAATATTTTGTCATCTGATTACTTTAAGGAGCTCTATCGATTAAAAACTTATCATGAAGTTATTGATGAGATCTATAATCAAGTTGATCATGTGGAGCCGTGGATGACTGGCAATTGTCGCGGCCCTTCTACTGCTTTCTGTCTTCTTTACAAATTTTTTACGATGAAGCTCACTGTCAAGCAAATGCACGGGCTGTTGAAACACCCTGATTCTCCTTACATTAGAGCGGTACGTGGGATGTGACTGACAATGTATACTGGACTTTTAAGCGGTGTAAAAATATTTTTTGTTGGTTATGATGTGTTTGTGCTTGAAAGTTTTGTTGTTTGGGAATGGATGACTTTCTGACCATTTCTAATCAAGTTTATATTAGGTGGTGGAATTTATGCTGGCTTTGAATAGTTGGTCAATTTGTAGGGCAAGAGAGGATGGGTTCACATGAGACTATTTAATTATATTGGAATCGCTTATTTGTAGCATAATTTATCTTGCATAGTTGAAATGTGGAATTATCATAAAAGAGCTTGGGCTGAGTGTGTTGATGGGTTTCAATTGAATTGTCAAATGTAAGGTAGCCAAAATTGCATGTTAGATTGACTACTGTACATGTTTACAATTTATGCTTCTGTTATGATTCTGTCAGAACCAAAAAATTGATTTGGTGAGGTTGTCTGGTTTTTCTTTGATTGATTGAGGGTTTGAATGATGTGGTCTTCTGGTCAAATTGCCCTTTTCTGAAAGATAAAAACTGTGCCCCCCCAAATTGTAACAATTAGGGCTGCAAGCCTTACAGCCACTTTAGTCATTCATATGACCCTTGCCTCCAACTTATTTTCTGCTTTATGAGCATTGATTTGTGCTGCTACAAGTTGTGGTCTGTGGGGGATGGTTGAGGGTCAAATGGTGGTTTGGGTTGATATGGAGGTTGTTTGTTGTTGTTTCAGAAACCACATTACACAATGCATAAGATAAATCAATCTCCCCACTTTTCAGTTGCTCTTAAAAGGAATTTCTTTGAATGAACAAATGGTTTCATCCTTGTAATTAAATAAGTTGAGTCCATTAGAGTAGATGTTGGCCCATCCATAAGGATTTTTGCTTTATGACACACAGATCATGGGTTCAAATGTTTGAAACAATATTTCCATTTTCAATGTTAGGTTGCATACACTACACTTCCCATACCCTATTAGGTGGGATGTTTTCTTAACTGGGTTAGCTTTAATATTCAATCGATCTCTTCTTTTTTACTTCAAATTGTTATGATGTAAGGAATAATCTTTGTATTTTTATATTGATATTAAGTTTCGTTTAATGAGATGAAGGATGGTATGACTCAGCTTAGCATCAATACAGAGACTGTTCTGTATACAATATTCTCTTTGGTGGTTATTTTCGTATGTTTTTCTTATGCTCTGTATTGATTTCTTTTATTGTTTATAGGTTGGGTTTCTCTATCTGAGATATTGTGGAGACCCAAAGACACTATGGAGTTGGTTTGAACCATATATAAAAGACGAGGAGGTATGGTGACATGTTCTACGATCTTACTCTATTCTGATAGTTTCTTCATACCTCAGCTTGGGTTTGATCAAAGTTCTGAATCCTGGATATATTTTGTATGTTATCCCATTTTTCTTTTATCTGAGCACTGATTATACCATTAATATCATAGAGCCATGCCAATTGAATGTTTTGTCAACAATGTTTTGTGGCCCAAGTTTTCTCTTAAGATTTTCTTTTAATAGGCAAATCTGTCATGGTTGATGTATTTTTGTGCCCGTATGTTTCTTTGCTTTAGAAGATAGTAACTGGTTTGGGCTTCAGTTGGCTTGAATTATCTTTGATCTTCGGATATCATTAAAGTGCTCCCTTAAGTAATATGTGAATTATGATGCTGTGTTTCAGGAATTTTCTCCTGGATCTAATGGTCGAATGACTACAATGGGTGTATACATCCGTGATTTGCTACTTGGACAGGTTTGTTATCTCTAAATCCCTATCAGGCTATATTTTTCACAAGAGCATACTTCCTGGTTTACCATCTTTGACCTTGTGCTTCAGTTTCGTGTGTAGATAATGAAGTGCATTTAAATGATAATTAGCAAATTTTACTCTGACCTTTTTTATTTTGAGATTATTAATGTACAACACAATTGCGAGGGAAAAAATCATTTGACTCGAGTAAAGACTAGTCAAACTGAGAATTCTCTCTTCAGAGCTTTCCTACCAGAGATGCATCACGAGACTGCAAATGCAGATATATCCCTCACCGTCCCATAATTTGGAGTAACAGTTTGAGGTGCTTACGGTATCTTTGGGCATAAAACTTATATATCTACCAGTAATTCTGATAAGAATTAGTCCGAAAGAATCTTCTTTTCTTTCTCATTTTTTTTATTGCATGCTCATTGTGGCTGATTTCTCGTCTCTAAAGCCACTGTAGTATTGAGGCTTTTAGTGAAAGAGTGCTTCTTCTGTGGTTGCCTTAGAGTAGAATATCTACATGAAATACATGTTTGTTGTCAATTTACTTTACACTAGTTTGATCCTTTGAAACACATTTACCTTCATTATTTGGATGGACATACTCTAATATTGGAAATATAACATGAGGGATCAAATTGATAAATTTATCTAAAAGAGAGAAAATCAATGACAGATGTTTCTTTCAGGGACTAAAATGAGGTTTTTCTCATTTCGCATTTCTTCTCTTCTTTCCTTATCTTTCTGAGATTGAGCTGATGTCTGCCTTTTTGCATTGTTGATCTGCATTTGTTTCTCCTACAAATTTTATTTACCAAGTTGGTTGACATAGTATAGGGGATCTAGGTCTCACATTTTACACCACCTATATTATGGTTTGTACTTCTGGCGTTGGAACATGTTTTAACTTTCAAGTCTTATGGAGCTATATTTATCCTTGTCTGCCTTTTTTTGAAGTCGTTTAGGATTATCCTTTTTGAAGCTTAATATCTGAGGTCTTGGAGAAAGTTGTAGTCTAAATTGATAAATAATTTATTTCTGTTTGCCATTTATGTCTTCAATCTTCGTAGTCTAATATTCATACTTGATAGCACCAGGTGGCCATATTATAATGTAGACATACACTAACTTCCATTCTGTATTATATACGGAGCTGTCCATCCTGAAATGTGGGAGGTTGAGGGTCAAATGTCATCAAGTTTTCTATGTACTTTTATACTCTAGTTGATGTGTTCTTATTTTGAGGGGTAAGTGAGAGTTTATCCAAATTTTTGAGGATATCTAAATTTCTATGTACTTTATACTCCATGTACTTCTTTTGAAGTCGTTTAGGATTATCCTTTTTGAAGCTTAATTTCCGAGGTCTTGGAGAAAGTTGTAGGCTAAATTGATAAATAATTTATCTCTGTTTGGCCATTTATGTCTTCAATCTTCGTAGTCTAATACTTCATACTACGAATGAATGCCTGGCTGGTTGGACTGTGAGTTTGTTCAATTCTTTTCATTTGCATTTTGATATTTCTGCTAGGAATGTATATTAAATTATTGATCTCAGTTTGTATGCGTAGAATAATTCTATATAATGTAAAATTAATGTATTTGAATCATATAAAACATCCAACATTCAAATTAATTATATTTTTGGTTCAAATGAAGAAGGAACAAGTGCAAGAACGGAAACAACCATGTTTTTATTGTATGGAAGGATTCTAGAGAGTCACACAAATTTAACTTTTTTTTATTCTCATAATTTTTTAGTATTTATATCAATATTTGATGTTCTCTTGTGTTATGTGGTTACTATCTCTTCATTGCTGGCATATTTGTTGTGTGTTTGATGTTTTATGATTTTGGGAATGTTGTGCATGGTACACACGTGCCCCGGTTGACAGATTTGATTGCTGCAGTTCGCAAGTTTATTTCACCTCTTTAATTCCATATTATTTAACTGTACAGTAAAGGACTGATGAATCTGTTCTGCTGTTGCAGTATTACTTCGACACACTGTTTCCTCGCATCCCCGTTCCTGTATTGCGGCAGGTTGTGTCTAATCTTGAAAAGTTGAAGCTCCCCACTACACATTCTGGTTCGACTGGGGAATCTACCCGTCATGGTTCTGATGATACTGCCCGCAGACCACCTTCGGTTAAAGCTGCTCTTTCAGTCTCTTTTGGTCAGCGAGCTCCACATCGTGCCTCCACAAGGGATTCTTCACCTATTCGCCGTACATTACCTTCTCATGAAAGAAATGGCAGTGATGACATAAGAAGATCTCCAAGTAGTCGCCGCAGCCAAAGCCGGGAATATCCTGATAGGGATCGGGATCGTGAACGGTCACGGTCCAGAGATAGGGATAGGGATCATGATAGGGACCGGGACAGGGAAAGGGAGAGGGACAGGGATCGAGAACGTGATAGGGACAGATACCGTGATAGAGATAGAAACAGGGAGTGGGAGCGTGATCGAGACCGGGAAAGATACAGGGATCGTGACTCGGACCGAGATCAGGAGAGGGACAGAATCCGAAGGGATAAGGAGCGGGAAAGAGAGAGGAGTTATGATTATGATAGGAGGTCTAAGCACACAGAAAGAGAAAGCAGCCGGGATTATGACAATGGGAGCCGGCACTATCGGAAGAGTCGGAGTAGAAGTAGAAGCAGGAGTAGGAGTCAGAGCCAGCAAGCCGGCACTGCTCGTCATGAATCACGTTCTAGTCCACCAAGAGATGGGAGTAAAAGAACTTCTGCATCCAGTAATCTAGCTAAACTTAAAGATATGTATGGTGATTTAGGGGATAATAAAGGAGAAATCCGCATGGAAAAAATTCCTAGAAAGGATAGTGGAGGGGAAGAGGTTATCAGACTTGGCGGTTCTACTTGGAAGTATTGAAAGTAACCAGGGAATGCTTGTGTCAGATGTTGGATGTGACTTTCACAAAAAATATTGGGTCTAGTCCTTTTGTTGCTGTCGTCTCTTGGTTGGCCGATCTTTTAGATCGGTGATGAATGCTATCTATTATAGATAATGTATACTAAAATTTATCCCTGTTGCATTGATTTTCATGCTTTGTAATCGCAAGTTTTAGACTAAAGATAATTCTATGTAGTACCGAACTTCTAGAACCGCATATTGTGATAGTTTAATCTTCAATATTTATTGCGTTTCCGTTCTGATCAATAATCTATGAATACTCTATTTTAAACGCCTTTGGGTGGGATACCAATTAGAAATACTCCGAAGCTTTTTGTGTAGCATGGAAAAAACATCAATCCTATTTTGACGAAAATTTTGGAGTGTGCTAAGGTTTCAAAATACTGTTAGTACCTATTTTTTCAACATTGTCATTATAATTCAGGATTTTTACTTTGATTTATCGATATTGGGTGTTGCCCGCCTTAGATATTTATACCACATCCTATTGCTAAAGTTAAAAAACAGAACATGACGGTTATTGCAGGTAAATAGAAGCACAACTTCAGAGGTGGAGGGGTATTATTTTGATATTGCATATGTTGGTATGTAGCATCGAATTCAAAAGAATCATGAATTGGGAATTTAGGATGCAAATAATATGATGTTCTTATCATAAGCTAATAACAAACATGAATCTAATGCAAAAAACTTCTATGATTCTAAGAATTTGCGTTACACGACCGTCATACATGTTATGTTAGAATATATGAAGCACTGGTAGTAGTCTATACACTTGAAAGTATGCAAAAAGCTTCTATATTTCCAAGAGATTTTGAGTTACACTATTGTTGCACATGTTCTGAGATTATATGAAGCACGGGGAGAAATTTGGGGTGTGGCACTTGTGTAAAGCACTTCAGGCTCTTGAAATCTTTCTCCACTATATTTTATGACAAACCATTTGCAACAAGAACTAAGAACATCAGAGGAAAAGTTCCGGTGTCAAAGGGACAATAAAGCGTCTGTTTGGTTCCAATAAGCAGTTATTCACATTTGATAGAATGATATATGTGACGGACAAAGATCAAAGCAGCACGGAAACCCACAGTTCCAAGCATGAGAAAGAAACCATAGCAAATACAAGCCATGTAGCCAAAAAAGAAAGAGGTTTGCATGAAGCCAGACATATCTGATCTTGCAAAATAGTAATACAAGCAGTACCCATAGATGAACAAGCCAGTTGACCCACCACAAAGGAAAGACCTAATCACGCCAACAACGAAATAGTTGAGAAAGAAGGAACATGAATTACATCAAAAGGTGAACTAAATTCTAACTGATAAGCAAGGAAAACAGTGAGAGAATTCTAATGTTAAAGTCTACATACCTCCACCACCATTCATGGTCCTCGGTAGCAAGCTGAAAGTATGTCAATGCCACAGTGACAAAAGCGGTGACAATCAATAGGATGATGAAAACAATAAACAAAATACTGTATATGGTGTAAATTTGGTGACCCCACACACTGGCAAATATGTAGTAGAGTTCAATGTAAATGGCACTGAACGGCAAAAAACCTGCCATAGCCATTTGAGATAGAGTTGTACGGTACCAAGGTAGTTGGGGAATTTCCCTAGGATACTTATTGGTACGGCAAGGAGCTTGGAACCCTGTTTGGCTATTCTTGCCAGCAATCCCTCCCAGTACTAGTAAAGGTGAGGTTACAAGAGTCCATATGAGGAAAATAACCACAATTGTTCCAAATGGAAGCGCTGCAGTGGTGTTATAGGCAAGTGCAACAGTATTAAGAAAGCAGAATGTGAAAAACAAAGGTCCAGAGAACAAACTTCCAGTCAACACCAAAATTTTCACCTGTCAAAAACCAAATCAAAACCTCAGAAGTGTACTTCATGCATTTGCACTGTGCTTTCACTTGTTTAAAGCAAAGCCAAACCAGAAGTAATTATGACACATCCCTTAAACACTATTCTTTGATTTGTACTCAAGAATCTGTTTGATCCATGTGGTTTTTCAAGGCTAGTTTTATCAAGAATTTCAATCAAAATCACTTGCTACTCATATACAAAGTAATGCCTATGGGGTATAACGTAACGTACCCAGTTTTTGCCTTCAACCATGTAATAAAAGGAAGCTGCATAGTAGCCCGCAATGCCGGAAGTTAGTGCATATATGATGACCAGTGCAGTAAACAAAGATCCCCTATTGTATGGATAGAAAACACCAACTAGAGCTAGCATAAAGATGAATATTGCACTGAAAGCAGGATCAAATATCATGGTCAGGAAAGAGCTGAACAATACAAAGTCAACACCTTTAAAAGATAAGTACTTAAGCTAGTAACTCACAGTGTAAATAGCTGGGTTCCTGTTCCAAGTGCGGCTGCAAACCAAGACTTGAATCTTGGATACCTGAACACATCACCATGGATATACTTCCATCCACTTTCTTCCTGATCATCAACTGCTTCCTCATCAGGAGTAAACCTGTCAAGATTTGAAATGGTTGATATGGTTAAGAGGTTTGAATCCATGAATGTACACACCGGTTAAGAGGTTTGAATCCATGATTCTTACTTAACAAAATCATTCTTGAGCACACGCATAAGAATTATGGCCAGGAATCCAGTCAAGAGCAGAACAGTCACACATGAGTTGATGACAGAAAACCAATGGATTTCCAAGTTATGTGACAGTGAGGATGTTTGTGAGTATTTCTCCAGCCTCTTCTCAAATGGGGTATCTGTTTCAATCCATTTGGCAGAATATGTGAAATCCACATTAACTTCCCTATTTTGTGTCAGGTCCACAACTGCACGTGGATCGTTTCGAATGAAAACATCAATGATGCGATCCTTATTGTACAGAATCTCAAAGTGGACATGCTTGAAAAGATGGACTCTGACCCCAGTTGGATCATCCTTGTCTTCACTGTCAAATTTTCCTAGGAAACCCCAAATGGGCAAGTCATCATAGTACATTTGGTAAAAATAGTCCTTCAAGACAGCATGTCTGAATTTAGCCACCTCATTTACTGTAAGTGTCTTTTTGCAGATACTTTGAGGTTCCCTGTCAATCTGGAAGTCCAGTTCGTAAGGAGCAACAACTAATCGATCCCCGTTCAAAACTTCACCAAGATCTTCCTTCTTTTCTTTCACTTTATCTGCAGCCAACAAGTTTTAGAATTACATGGAATATATAGGATTAACCAAAAACATTAGTATGAAATAGGAGAAAAGAGAAGGGTACTTGCAAACTAACCTGGTGAGCAAAAGGGAAGATCAAAATATCTGTATGTCTCACTGCACAAGTAATTAATAAAGGCCTCTCATTGTGAGGATGAAATTTATGAATATGATAACTAAGCTTTAGAAATTAGTACGTGCATTAGACTATTCCAATATTCATTCTTATATACAAGCATTAAGATTCTTTCAGTAGAAACAATATTGCTCATTCTTTCTTCTGCATAGAATAGCGTAGTTTGAATAAAAGGAAATGGTATTGTTGAGGTAAAAATTCGGAGGGATGCATCAGAACATTACTTGATTGTGAAGGTAATTAGATTAAAACAATTTAAAGGCCAAGTCTTTCAGCCTGATCGCTTGGATTCATTCTAAATTTCCATTCAACAAAACCTACAACTTCTGTATTTCACATTGATATTGAGTTTCCTATAGTGATATTGAGAGTATTCATAACTAATAGCGCACTTTTCAACTCAAATTCATTTCTTCATTTTCCAGTGAAAAATTAATCTCTTTCACTACTCAAACAAGTAGATTTCACTGATCAAAGTCTTGAGTGGGTTCCAAAATCCAAATCCACACCATGAATAGGTCATTGAATCTTCATTAGAGATAAATCAGAGCAACACTCTGAGACGAAACAAGCAGGCATCCAATTCCAGAGGAAATCTCATCCTCCAAAGGGTAACCCCATAATAACAGAACAAAAAAACTGTATATATGTTTTTTTCAATATCTTTCAGGATCGAAAAGGTGAAAGTGAGAAGAATGAGAGATTGAAAATCTGACCTGGGATTGTGAAAGGGTCCCACCTTGTTGGCATAAAAGGGAACGGAATCTCCTTTGTTGTAACGGTGATCCGATGCATCAGATGTGACATGGCTTATGCAGCACCAAAGGATCACAATGGCACCAAACAAACACGCCGTTGACTTTCCCATACAGACAGAGATTGAGAGAGAGAGAGAGAGAGAGAGAGAGAGAGAGAGAGAGAGAGAGAGAGAGAAACAAAGAGAGACTCTCCAATGCAATGCAATGGCTTCTTCTTGCACTTATAAGCCAAATAAGTGCATGAAAGTGAGAAGGAAGAAAAGGGAATCTCCACGTTACTTCCTTCAAGCAAACGAAGAAGGAAATAATTAAAAGGAATTAGGAAGATTTGAATTTCCACGATCTTGGTCTTCTTCTTACATTGCAATGAATGGTGATGGTCGTTTTCTAAGGAGTTGAAAATGAATCATCTTGGTGAATGGGGAATGATGACAAATACGTGCCTAACTCCAACAAATGGCACCACCACATCGTGCCAAAACATTCTCTTCTCTTTCAACAACATATGTATGTCCGTCGACTTTTCTTATTCCCTCTTAACATTTTTCATATTAAGATTGGTTTGTTTCTAGAGACAACTTCGTTTGTCTTGTGGTGATAATCATTATTCAACTCATCGAATCTTCATTACCTCCTATTCATACAATACACAGCTTTTTGCCACCTTTTGTTCATCCAATAACTTACCATTTACTTTCTTAAATTAATTGACTTTTATCAACTGTTATTTTCGTGAATACGCGTTTGAATGTTTAAATTAATTAACTTTTATTCCTAATGTTTAAAAACTTATACGTAAAGAAAATATGAGTAGTGTAATAATTATCTTTTACTCAAAAGCTTGATTGACTTTCTTTAAAATAAGAAGTTTGGCACTCTTGCTTTGTGAATTTCAGTGCAGTTAGGCACCATTACATTAATGCAAGATTTGGATTTACTTGGGAGTACTAGTATGTTTGGCAATTCACACCACGCATATAATAAAAATGGTTTACTCTAAGGATTATTGTTGACAGTCACTTAAAAATATTTTCTTGTTGAAAAATCATATAAAAGAGCATAACAAATATCATAAAAAAAACACACTTTACATATTTCAGTAAAAAAGAGAGAGTCTTTTTTAAAGATTTTTTTAACCATGATCATATAGTTTCTTCATTACCCAAAACCCCAAAACGATGGCTAAGAAACATAGGAGATTTTTAGCTTATATAGAATAAGTATTTCCCCTTTAATAGAATTCATTTCATACTCAAATTTACACTGCTATCAATAAATACATTTTAATTTTTAATAGGGTGTTTGTCAGACATCGTTTGATATCTACATTGACTTAAATAAGTTATTCAATGATGCACGTGATAAAACGAAATATTAACGTATTGTTAATTTTTTTTAAATGATATAACAATGCATTAGAAAATCATGGTCTCCCAATTGTTAATGCGTGAAAATTAATCTCACAATGGAAAAACAAAAACTAATGCTTGCAAAAAAAAAAAAATACTAGTATACAATCGAAAGATCTGATAAATTTATTCATAAGCATATTTTGGATAAAAAGTAAAAAATTTGAAATAAATTGTTAGGTAAAATTACTTTATGCAAGCTAATTTCTATATTTATATATAAGTGAATTTTATCTTATAAAAAACTCATTTGCTCATTTATTTAATTCAACTAACTATCTATACTATTTCATACTATTATATAAAGTTGATTCATCTTTTGATATCCATATTTTCTTTTCCAATTTTACGTTTTAGTAATTGTTTTGGGATCGAAGTTAACGGTCTAAGTTGTGTTGTGTCATCCAAAGTCTGAATGTTGTCATGAAATTCAAGTACTCTATCAAGTCTTGAAATTTGGAGGATAACACTACAAAAATCTTGAAATTACTGACGGATTTTTACCAACGGATATATTTCTGTCGATAAATTTGACCTATCGAACATATTTTATTGACAATTTTCAAATTTTTTTTGTAACGACGGATTTTACCAACAGAATCATTACCGGGATAAGTTATTGTAGAAGGCACTCCTATGCCAAAGTCAACTCAACATTGACAGTTAACAATTAATGCAACATTAAATACAAATACCTTACCTCTTTACCTTAAATATCTAGTTATAGGTTTCAGAATGAGTTTTTTTTATTAAAGTTGGCCTAAATATGAATAATTATACTTTATTCTTAAGTTGATCAATATTAAAGTTAATGTACTCTTATTCATGACTGATCGGTTTGCTTGATGACTGACCAAGATCACTAGGGACTCGCTAGATGATCTAAGCTATGATTGACTGATTGGTTTATGGCTGACCGAACGATCATACGGTACACAAGCCTCCCAAACCCAAGCATGAAATGATTGGCAAAGGACTTTGAAGTTGATCACTTAGCTCTCGTGTTCATGTAATTCAGGTGTGGCTTGAAGAATTTTATCATTTGGTTGATATCGATCAGTGAACATGTTGAAGTTACCTATTGGCTGATCGTGTAGTGTTTAGGCCACGTACCCTTTGAACTTGCGTTTGAAAATGTTACCGTTGGAGGAAAACATAATACCTCAAATTTTGTGTCAGTTAGAATTCACAATGTCAAGATTTTCGTAGCTGTTGGATGCAACTTGATTTGACGGTTGAGATAAATGGCAAGAAAGCTCCACACGACTATAAATAAGGGTGGGTCTTCCATGTTATTTTCCATTTCATATTTTGTTGTCTGCTCAGATCAATCGTTCCACATATTAAAGGTAATAATCGACCATGCATTAGTCTTTGTTTGAAGAGTCTTAATAAAATAATTATTTTTTAATTTAATACTTTTTTAAAATATTTAAATAAATTTTTATTAAAAAATTTTATTTATATAATAAAAAAGTATATTAATTATTTTAAACAAAAATATTTTATAGGTTAATAAATTTTTACTACAACCAAAAAATTGGACACACGTCAAACATGTGTTTTCATAAAGAATGAAAAAAATTAAAATATATTTTATTCATGAAAAATATGTTTAGCGAGAGTATACTTTTTTCAATTTTATCTATACATAAGAGTAACACAATAAAAGTGGGAGCAACTTAAAAAGAATTACAATTAGTTCAAAGATTGTTTTGCTACCGAGTTAGGTTCTCCAAATACATGATTTCAACCTTTGAACCCATCAAAATTATTAAAGAAACAAAAGTATAAAAATGATGTCTTTCTTAAAGGAATTCGCAATTGATTATCTGTATAACTGTTAAAAAATCACTCTCAACAGTCTTATTATTTTATCTCATTCCAAGGTTTAATACCTATTTTGGTCCTTACTTTTATGGGTTTGATTCAAAATGATCCTACCTTTTAAAAAAGTTCAGTAAGATCACGTAATTTGTTAAAAAATGTCCAGTCTGGTCCTTTTCGCTCACACCGTTAAAAACCTAACGGTGCAAATGTCACCGTGGCGCAACCTTATTGAGTTGTCAAGTTTGATGAATACGTGGATGTTACACTGTAAATATTAAAAAAAATTTAAAACTTCATCTTCCACCTTCACTGTGAATTTAGGCTTTTTCCCACGTGACATTAGAGGTCGTCGTCTCCTTCTTCCTCCCCCTCTCCCTCTCCCTCTCCTCCCTACAATAAAAAGCAAGGGTTACATAACTGTTGCTTGCAAGTCCTACTAACATGGAATTAGCATGCAAGTCCTACTAACATGGAATTAAATCGTCGCTTGCTCTTTCTACCTTTTTCTTGGTTTTAAGCTGTTACAGCTTTTTTGTTGAAGCTTGAATTTGTGAACAGGTAGCTTTGGCAATTTTGAGTTCACCTGTACATTGTTATTTTTGCAATTTTGAGTTCACCTGTACATTTGGGTTTATTAAAGTACATTCCATGAATGAGTCTACACATCAAAAGAAATTGCACTAATTACTGAGACATTAAAAGCATGATGAAAAATGTTAAGAAATCGAAACCCTAGAAATCGAATCAGCGACGCATCTTCTTCGACGAGGTTTCGGTTCAAATAAAGCTTATTCTCCATTTTCCAGCGAAGACTGAGTTTCTGGGATTTGGGGTTCACAAAGTTTCTGAGTTTTTGGGATTTGGGGTTTCTAGAGTTTCTGTGCACAAAGAGATTAGGGCATGTGAGAGTGAAAAATAAGAGGGTTTTGCTCTGATATTTGTATCCCTCTTCATCGGAGTCGGAGTGGAAGTGGAGGTGGGAGCCGGCGGAATCAGAGTGGGAGGGAGAGGCGTGCTTGGGAAGCTGGTGGAGGTGGAAGCTGATGTGTCATTTTAATTTTTTTTTAATATTTACACATTGTAACATCACGTATTCATCAAACTTGACAACTCAATAAGGTTGCGCTACGGTGGCATTTGCACCGTTACAGTGTGAACGAAAAGGACCAGACTGAATATTTTTTAACAAATTACGGGGTCTTACTGAACTTTTTTAAAAAATGATCATTTTGAACCAAACCCATAAAAGTAGGGAGCAAAATAGATATTAAACCTTAATATAACTATTTTCATTACAATAGTCGACTCTTAAGATACTAAAGAAAGCAAAAAGAAATTTACTTTCAGAATATCAAATAAGAACTCCTGCAACATTTTTTTTTTCATCATATGTATAAGTCCATCATAATTAATCTTTATAAAATCTTTTGGAGGCAGAATCCGACAAACTAATAATGCAACATTGAATTATCTCTCAGAAAAGATTTTTGTTTATAAAAGTTTATGAGTATATTATAAAATATAACAGTGTACAAAACGAAATAAACATGTAAACTTTTAATATCTCACTAAAAATAAAAATAAAATAATAATATTAATAACATAATAGTAATAATAATAATAATTATTATTATAATAGTAAAACATAATTTTTATATTAATGAAAAATGATAAAAGAAGCATGTTCTGAACTAATGCCTTGTTCGCTAAAAATTGAGACATCATAATAACAACATAATTAAAAATTATTACAACTCAAACTTAGAAGTGCTGGATAGTGTTATTCACAAATACATCCTTTGATTTACAATTTGAAGAAATAAAAAAAATAATAATTTCATTTACTTTATGGAAAAATGCTTTAAATTAATTTTATTACTAGGTTACAATATTAAAAATATACAAATTAATAATGTAAATTGGAGAGAGTCAAAGGAATAAATTCTAACAATATAACACTCAATTAACCTAAATAAAGGAAAAACATATATACACAAAATTGACTGATAAAAACTAATTATTATAATTTAAAATTAATTATTATAATTGATATACTTGTTATTATTATTAGTTAAACATCTTCGTCAAAATTTGTGATGGACACAAGTTATCTTAATTTTGTTTTATTTTCTTTTTAATTTAAGAAGTAGCATATTTCTTTTACAATAAAAACATACAATTTTTTTATATAATTTATATGTATTGACATGTTAATGGAAAAAAAGATAAAAAAAATTAAAACTTACTTTGTAATGTAAGTTTGGACATTTTTCATCGAAGAATCACCATTTATCCCATACTTACAAATAATTGGTAATGATCTTTGAAAGATTTTAGTTACTATCTTCATTGTTTATAAAAATAAGGCTTAAACTCTTCCTTGGTCCTAATTTTTGTATGGAAATCTAAATTCGGTCCTCATTTTTTCAACTGTCTCAATTGAGTCTATATATTTGTAAAATATCTCACTTGAGTCCAAATATTTGTAAAATTGAGTCAATTTTGTCCTAACCGTTAAGTTGTCACAAACAGCGTTAAAATGTGCTGAGGTGGATATGTTGAGATGGATATTTTATTAAAAAAAATATATTGGCAGTGATGACATGGAATTTAATAAATTAAAAAAATTAATACGTCAAAATATTTTATTACGTGTTGAACGTTCTTCTTCTTTCCCTCTTTTTTTGCTGGTTCTGTTTAAAAGTTGCAGGGAGGAGATGGTGCTACTTAGGGAGGCAATGACGCGACTCAGGGAGGCGTCCTTTTTTTCGCTGGGCCTGGTAGATTTCCTCCTTTCTCGTGGTGCGACGAGACGTTTTGGGTGGATGATTTGATTTCCTGTTCTACAGGTTTTGATTCAGGGTGTAATCCTCTTCCTCTTCTAAGATTGCGATTAGCGTTTCAGTTTCCTCTTCTAAGATTGCGATTAGGCTTTCAGTTGTTCTGAAGATTTGGGGGTTTTTCTGTTCGATCATCTGATTTCTTCTGCAACTTTAGATGTAGGGTTTCATTCCATTTGAAATTGGGTTTCCCACGTTTTTGTGGTTCGATTAAGGTTGATGGGTGCGATACGAGATTCGTCTCTGGAATTGAGGGTTATATTTTGAGAAATTTTTGGTTTTTATGCGTTTTAAGGTCCTGGTTCGGAGTGGTTGTGGGTGGTTGCTGCAAACAGAGCAGCCATAGAGGTTGCAGTGATGGATGACGGTGGAGTTCTCAGGCTTGGGATGGACTGGCGGATTTCCTGGAACATAGATGAGTAAAACCGAACGTTGTTGATCCAATCCTTGCTGGCGTAGCGCTTGATTGTCGTCGCGGCGACGGAGGCGGAGCGAACCTCCGAGGAGAAGAAGTAGAAGTCGTCGAGGGTGCAGGACTCTCCAGCGAGGGTGATGATGTAAGCAAACCTTACGGTGACGATGAGAAGGCCGATGATGATTAACTGTGTCAAAACATTTCTAAGTAAGGTTAGCTTCCCTGTGGCAGGCTCCATGGAAACAGATTGTACACTTTTCTTCAATATTTCTTCAGAGTGAAGGAGTGGTTAGCGTCGAAGGATAAAACAGAAAAAAAA